>NC_045429.1:430857243-431160274 GCF_902635505.1 Sarcophilus harrisii
AAGCAGCAAGAAGCAGTTTCTAGCATTTTTGTAGTTTTGGAATTAAACCTAATCACTTGGTGAGAACTGTCTATAAAACGCTGAAAAAAGATGCTTGGAAGTTGAAATCTTTGAACTCTCCACTGGCCACAAGAGAGACAGGATGGTTTAGGGAAAGGACAGACTTTAGATCCAGAAGACCTTGGTGTAAGTCCATACTCCAGCACTTAATTGGATGTGCATGCTGAGCAGTGCACTTTACCACATTGAGTCTCATTCTCCTTTTCTATCAAATGGGTATAATGGTCCTTATATAACCCATCTCAAAGCTCATCAGAAGGAAAATGTTTTATAAACTTTGAAGTGACATAAAAAATATGAGCTACTATTATTACAAGCCATTGGAGATGCCAGAATCCAGTTGAGAAAAAAAAAAGGATACTGATAGTAACGTCAGAAAATGCTGTTCTAGTATGGGAATATTTTCACTATCCTGGGGAAATTGTACTTCCTTTTAGATACTTCAAGAATTTTCAATAATAGCTCAAATTTATATCTGTATAGATGTAGATATGGATAGCTAAATGATACAGTAAATCAAGTGCTGAACATGAAGTCAAGAAAATTCATCTTCTTGAATTCAAATCTGGCCTCAGATACTTACTAGCTCTGTGACCCTGGACAAGTCACTTAATCTTGTTTGCCTCAGTTTCCTCATTTGTTAAATGAACTGGAGAAGGAAATGTCAAATCACTCTAGTATCTTTGCCCAAGAAAACCCCAAATAGGGTTGTGAAGAGTCACATAGGACTGAAAATCATATATAGAGATAACTATATCTCTAAAAATAAATATTACCTATATTTATATAGTATATGTATACATATACATATACATTATCTATAAATATATATTTGTTTTGTTTTAAAATGCTTTATATATATATATGTATATATAATCCCATTCTATCCTCACCACAAACCTAGGAAATAGGTATTATTATTATCAGCATATTTATAGATGAAGAAATTGAGACTAGGTAAATAACTTGCCCACAGTCACACAGGTAGTAAGTTCAAATCAGACTGGATGTGAGCTCAGATCTTCCTGATTATAAGCCCGCCAATCTAACTGCTAGCATAATTTGGTCTGTGAGAGTCCTTCCTCCATTGATCAGATGGCAACACTGTTCACCCTCCTTTTCAAATTGCTAGTAGATGTTCTTTATAATTAGCTCCCACCCAAACAATAACAACAAGAAGATATCACCAGGTGTCCATCATCTGGGCAATGAACCTCTTGGGTTAGGCTGGCTTCGGGTAACAGAAACACAAGCCCTTCCCTGCTTCATACTGCTTTTAAGCTAATTCAACACAGCAAAGACCTGTGATTTTATTATTATGGAAAAATCTCTTCATCTATGTAGATTGTGGCCCATCTATGATTTAATGTCTTGGAAAGTATAGTCTCTTGCACAGATCACAAAGCTAGCAAGTAAGAACTGGCTCCAAGGTCTTCTTGGCTCCATATTCAGACCCTAAAGGACCAAAAATCTGGGGATGGGGAGGACCTTTATAAGTTTTCCAAATCCTTCATTTTAAAACAGATAAGTAATGACCAGACCTGGATTCTTTCAAGTCTTCTAATTCCAAGTTCAGTATATGTTTCATCACAGAGTTCATTCTTACCATTAGGCAACACTGCATCCCCTGCTTTTCAAAACATAAATTAAATCCAAAATAAAGGATTATGGAACCATAAAATCCCACAGCTGGATGGGGCCTTAGAATCCCTTGCAAGTTCAACCCCCTTATTTTGCAGACAACTGCATTTAAGAACCTAAACTTCAACTGCCTATGAAATAAGCAAAGGAAAAAAAATAATAATAAATGTAAGTAGGAAATAAGCTTGCTAATGGATAAATTTCAGACCTGATTTTGGGGGGAAGAAGGTGCTAAACTGGGAAAATACTAATCCTTTTCATGTTTGCTTAAATATTACAAAGACTTATGTAAATCAGATCTGAGGAAGGAAACCGCCTAATCTTTGTTTTGTTTGAATTTCTTTGGCACATGCTGCCTTTCCTTCTAATTCACTTGGCAGGCTTTTATAGAGGAGAACACTGTTCTATGCCCCGACTGAGGCCTAGTTGGTCTGTCAATCTAGAAGAATGAAGGCTGAGAGCAGGATTGATTGGAGTCTTATGAAATCCTGATTTCTTGCACCAAATTATATAAGACCAGGATTAAGGCCATTCTTCTATCTCCTCCCAATTTTCCAAAGTCTACCATCCCTCCATATCCTCCAAATAAAAAAAAAGTAAATTTAGAAGAAATGACAAGTTTACTCAGTGGTTAATCTGATATATTGCTTTCACATTTGCTATTTTTTTTTAATATTCAGCATCTCATTTAGTCATTACAACAACCCTGGGAGGCACTCATTCACCATAGGTATTTTTCTCACCACTTTAGAGATAAGGATATTGGGTTTCTAAGGGATTAACAGACTAGTTTATGGTTGCATAATGAGTAAATATTAGAAAGGAATCAGATCTAGCTTTTCCTCAGAGGCAGCTAGTAGTCTTGGAGTCAAGTTCAAATGTGACATGTGTGTAATCCTGGACTTGACCTCCATCGGTCTCAGTTTCCTCAACAGTAAAATGGGGATATTCCTTGCATATTTTATATTAAAGCTTTTTATTTTTCAAAACATATGCATACATAATTCTGCAACATTATCCCTTGCAAAACCTTGTGTTCCAGTTCCTTTCCCACCTTCTCCCACTCCCCTCTCCTAGATGGCAAGTAGTCTAATATATGTTAGGCATGGTAGAAATATATGTTAAATCCGATACATCATTGCATAGGTTTTGAAAATTAAAAACTTCAATAAAAAAGAAACTGAGGCAAATGGTGTTAAGTGACTTATTAGTAAGTATCTGAGCCCAGATTTGAACTTCAATGGTCTTGACTCCAGGATCCTCCTTAGGTTGTCGCAAACATCAAATGACTTATTTATAAAGCTTCATACACAGTAGACACATAATCCATCTCATTTCCTTCCTTTGATCTGTATTCAAATATACCCTAATACTCCAGTGTCTCTCCTTACCATTCTTGTTACTAAGAAGTTGCTAGGAACTCAAATGATAGAGTGGTGCTTGAAAGGAATGTCAAACCCCTGATGTAATGGCCACTAACCTTGTCAGATTATTAGAAAGGACATGTCCACAATATGTCCAGAGAATACTGACAACTAATAATGGGACTTTAGAGTGACCTATAAACATTTGAAGGATTCTCAAGGTCAAGGGGGATTAAATTGGTTCTTATTGGTATTTGAGGGTAAAACTAGGAGAACTGATAAATTGTAGAGTCAGGTTTAGGGTTGGTATTTACAAAAATGCACTGACGGCTTGCCTGACTCTTAGTGAACCCGTTTGGATTTTTGTTTGTTTGTTTATTTTTTTCTGGCAGAGACAGTGGAGTGGTTTGCCATTTCCTTCTTCAGCTCTTTTTACAAGTAAAGAAACTGAGGCAACGAGAAGGTTCTCTAAATCATTATTGATCAGAAAAATGCAAATTAAGACAACTCTAAGATACAACTATACACCTCTCAGATAGGCTAAGATGACAGGAAAAGATAATGACCAATGTTGGAGGGGATGTGGGAAAACTGGGACACAGAAACATTGTTGGTGGAACTGTGAACGGATCTAGCCATTCTGGAGAGCAATTTGGAACGATGCTCAAAAAGTATCAAACTGTGAATACCCTTTGAACCAGCAATGTTTCTACTGGGCTTATATCCCAAAGAGATCTTAAAAGAGGGAAAGGGACCCACATGTGCAAAGACGTTTGTGGCAGCCCTGTTTGTAGTGACGAGAAACTGGAAACTGAGTCTCAGTTGATCCCATCAGTTGAAGAATGGCTGAATAAGTTATGGTATGTGAATATTATGCAATATTATTGTTCTGTAAGAAACGACCAACAGGATGATTTCAGAAAGGCCTGGAGAGACTTACATGAAGTGATGCTGATTGAAATGAGTGGAACCAGGAGATCATTATACAAGGCAACAACAAGATTATACAATGATCAATTCTGATGGACATGAATCTTTCCAACAATAAGATGATTGAGGCCAGTTTCAATGACCTTGTGATGAAGAGAGCCATCTCTAACCAGAGAGAGTGGATCACAACATAACATTCTCACTCTTTTTTTTGGTTGTTCACTTGCATTCTGTTTTCTTGCTTGTTTACTTTCTTTTTATCTGATTTTTTTACAGCAAGGGAATTGTATAAATATGTTTATACATACTGAATTTAACATATATTTTAACATGTTTAACATATATTAGATTGCTTGCCATCTAGGGGAGAAAGTAAGGGTAAGAAGGAGAAAATCTGAAACACAAGGCTATGCAAGGGTTAATGTTGTCAAACTATCCATACATATGTTTTGAAAATAAAAAACTTTATAAATAAAAAAGGAGAAAAAGAAAAAAACTGAGGCAGATTATATGATGATCAATTCTGCTGGATATGGTTCTTTTCAACAATGAGATGATTCAGGCTATTTCCAATGGTCTTGGGATAAAGAGAGCTATCTGCATCCAAAGAGAGGACCGTGGGTCACAACGTAGCATTTTCACTCTTGATTTGCTTGAATTTTATTTTCTTTCTCATTTTTTTAAACTTTTTGATCTAATTTTTCTTGTGCAGCAAGATAATTTTATAAATATGTATGCGTATATTGGATTTAAAATATATATTTTTATCATGTTTATATATTGGATTACATGCCATCTAGGGGAGAGGATGGGAGAAGGGAAGGAAAAATTGAAACACAAGGTTTTCCAAAGGTCAATGTTGAAAAATTATCCTTGCATATTTTTTTAAAGCTTTTTATTTTTCAAAATATTTGCATAGATAACTCTGCAACATTAGCCCTTGCAAAACCTTGTTTTCCAGTTCCCCCCCTCCCACCTCCCTCCCCTAGATGGCAAGTAGTCCAATATATGTTAAGCACGGTAGAAATATATGTTAAGTCCAATATATACTTGCATATGTTTTGAAAACTAAAAACTTCAATAAAAAAGAAACTGAGGCAAACAGTATGAAATGACTTCTTAATAAGTATCTGAGCCCAGATTTGAACTTAGATAGTCCTGACTCCAGGACTAGAGCTCTATCCACTGTACTACCTAGCTGATGGTTAAAACAATCTTCCACAGGGGCTGCTATAATATTTTTTTAATTTAAAAAATAATTAAAACTTTTAATTTTTTTTATTTTCAGTTTATAAGTACTCATTTGCTTTCCAACACACCCTATTGGAAAAAAGAGAGAGCAATGTTGTCCATGTATAATAATGTGTGCCTCATTCTGCATCCTAAATCCATCCCATCTTTGTCCCTCACTAAAGATCTTCAAGTTGAAGGGGGAAGGCCTCTTCTCAGGATTGTTATTGCTATTTAGAATTGCTATTCAGATGTAATTTGGATCAAATGATCCAAATTGTGAATTCTCTCATGAGAAAAATGGCCACCAGACTGCCTTCCTTTGATCAAAGGATCACAGATGCAGAGATAGAAGGAATAAAGAGACTCTCTGGTCCTCATATTTTACTAATTGAAAAACTGAGATCTAGAGAAATTGGCCAAGGTCAGACAACCCCTTTTGAAGTCCTTCCGGCGTTTAATTCTCCTACACAAATGCTCTGTGGATGATAGCTCTGGTCTATCCTAAAGCCTGATCTATTTAGGATTCTTGGTCTTAACTCATTCATTCCTCCCTCCATTGCTGTCCATCCATCCAGTCTATGCAAAATCCTTCAGCTCCAAGTTTAGGACCTATTTACACTGGGCCCTTCCTTTTGATAATCCAGCTCTTTTACCCCTTTGCACCCCATTTTTTATCTACAGCATCTACTGCACAGCTTGTAGCAGTGAATTGAACATTTCCTATTTCCAACACAACAGTCATAAATGCAGTTAGTGTACAACGTCCAACCTGGTTGCTGCTGCCCTCTGGTGGTCTCAGTGAAGCCTTTAGGCATTCAGCAACCAAGTGCTGTTTTGGCTTGCCCAGCCTGAAGTCTCTGTAATGCGTGGGTTACAATAAAATAGGATAAATTTTTCAAAGGGTTTATTCCTAGATGGATTATGAAATAACCATGTACCATTAAGTGGAGTCAGAGTCCTCAGGGAAAGGGGGGATACCTAAAATTATTTCAGTTCTAAGTCCTTTGATTTTATGAACATTTCTTGAGTTCCTACTATGGGCTCAATGTACAGTAGTCAGTAAAAATGTGTGGAGGCCAAAAAAAGGAAAAAGGATTGCCAACAGATGGTACAAATACTCCTGTTTCAAAGGAAACTGTGTCAACTGGAGAAAATGGAAATAATGTGAATATAATTGAAATGAAAAATACAAAACTTCAGAGAAAGGTGAGAGGGTTTGTATGAACTGATGTAGAATTAAAAGATCATACTTGGTAACTACAACAATATTAATGAAAAATTCATTAAAAGGAAACTGACCTCTGTGAAGAACCCAGAAATAACACTGAGAGGCAGCATGGAGTAGTGGCTAGAGTACTGGACATGGAGGCAGGAAAATATTCCTCAGATACTTTCTAGATGAGTGATCCTGAGAAAGCCATTTAATTTCTCTGGGTCTCAATTTCTTCATTTGTAAAATAAGATTAGGCTTGGTACCCTGCTCTTAAGGTGTTACCTTATGACCTTCCTTATCATAGTAGAGAGATAAAGTACTACTAAGACAGAATGGCAAATATATGTGTGGTTGTGTGTGTGTGTGTGTCTGTATTTGTGTATGTGTCTTTGTAATGTAGTCACTTCACTGGATGTTTCTGCTTAATTGTTTTTATTTCTCAAAAAGTAGGTGGAGAGAGGATTAATCTGAAGGGGAGGGGGAATTATCTTTCCTCAAAATTGTTGTTATATAAAAACAAAAGGCTCCAAGAAAAGATATTATGTCCTCAGGAGGTATTGCTTTTTCCTTTCTGTGTAGGCCTTCAAAGACCATTTATCTGATGTATTATAGCAGGGATAGCTTTCAGATATGGGTTAGACTAAATGGCTGCTGAGGTCTCTTCCAATTCTGTGATTCTGTGTTAAAGAAAAGAAAGATATTGACCTAACAACCCATCCAGGAAAAAGGAAACGGACAAAGAATAGTTATTGGCCATGATATGCAATAGGTGGGCAGCCCATTGAGTGAGTTCATCATTACATCTATCTGGGACAGACTCTGCAAAAGGACAATGAATGGGGCCCAGACTTGAACAAGAGGAAGTGAGTGGGTTGGATTGAATTTAGGAAATTGCAGAGAGTTTTGAATGATACCAAGCTGTTCTCTCATATAGAGAAGAAATCTTTTTAAAATCAGCACTGATGTCTTAGAGTGTCTTGATTTGTGAAGAATCAAAATTATAGGTGACTGAAAGGTCAGAGGGCTCAGTCAGCTGCTGAATATTGCCAGGAATAACTCATACACAACAAGTGGCTTAAGGGATATCATCAGGGAGATGGAGAGAAAAGAAGATGGGTTGGTTGTGCAGTAAATTGAGGGATAGCAACAGATGGGCAGCCTGGGCATTGAGCTGATACCCATAGAATATTAAACAACTATAAAAAAAGAAATTATGTATGTTCTCTGTGGTGTGTTTATAACAAGACAAAAATGAAAGATGTTAAAGACAAAGGATTCTTACTGAGGAGAATGGTCAGAAACTTAAATGGCCCCAATTTTTGAAAGCTCTTTTGAATTTCTGTGACTTGTATAAAACAAATTCATATCCCCATTTAGTTCAAAGCACCATGGTAGGTTTTTTGTTTTTGTTTTTGTTTTTGTTTTTTTTAAGGAAAGGATGCTGGATGTTTCTGTAGCAGTGATAGGCCATGTATACAGATGAAGTGACTTGTCAGGTTACATGAGAACAAAGTAGAAGACAGAATAGATCTCAAGAAGCTCACAGTTTATGATCTTCCATGGATTGCCAAAGAGGTCTATGTTGCAATCTTAAGATTCCTTGAATTGAGGAAGGATTTCCCAATAACTCCGTTTACTAGCATCCAATGTCTCTTCCAACCACCTCATATTTACTTCTCTCCTCTCAGCTAGAATATAATCTTCTTGAGGGAAGAAACCATTTTAATTTTTCTTGGCCTTTTTTATTCCTGGAACAAAGCATAAATACTTTGCATGTAATTGACACTTAGTAAGCACATTTTGACTCGTGGATGAAGTACATATAAGGAAAATGAGACACATACTGAGTTACAGTCACACAACTAACTAGAGATTCAAACATAGGATTAGAGTCAATTTTGTTCTCTTCCTTCTCTAAGATTCTACATTTCATTATTAGGCTAGATGGAGAAGACTGGGGAGGATGGAGATGTAGGGAGACGATCCATCAAGAAACTTAAAGCAGAAATGTTAGAAATCATGGTCAACTGATGATACAAAGAGCAAAAAATATCTTAGTCTTTCCAAGTACACATATTCTACCAATGTGGGTGTATATATACATATACATACATACATATACATAAACATATATAAAGTGTTGATGATGACAGTGTTTATTTATTTTTGAAGAGAACCAATGGCATCTTGGGATGATGTCTAGATTCATGTGAGAATTATATATTAAGTAAGTAAAGTTCCACAAAGTCATCAGCTTTTCTCTTCCAAAGTTATCTTTGTCCAAACTTATCTAAGTTTAATGACAGGACAAAAGTGAAAATCATTGGTGATGGGCTGGTGTATACAGTGGATGACCTTTGCTTTTTCTATGTCTGACGAAACTCTAAGGGCTCCAATGTACCTGTTTCAGCCACCTTCATGGCTAATGGAACAAATTGTTCTCATTCATCCATTCCAGCAAAATAAGTCTTCACACATCCTTGAGGTAGACATTTCTCTAATTCCTCTATGAGCTTGAGGCCTATCAGTTACCCTTAACCTGGCTGAGATCATCTGCTGAGATGGTTTTATTGGAATATGGCCACTTCCCATGCTACAGATTCTTGGAGCCAAGGTAAAAGTGAATACCAAAGATAGATAAAAAGCTCCTAAATTGGTTTAGTAAATCCTCAGATCAGAGATGCTAGGCCTCCCTGAACACCCTATACACCCCTAGGTGGCACAGGGAATAGAGTACTGAGCCTGAAGTCAAAAAGACTGAACTTTGTGAGTTCAATATGACCTCAGCTGTGTGACCCTGGGCAAGTCACTTAGCCCTGTTTGCCTAATTTTCCTCACTTATAAATGTTTTGGAAAATGAAATTGCCAACCATTTAAGTATCTTTGCCAAGAAAACCCTAAATGAGGTCATGAAGATACAATTGAGTAGACAAGTCATGTTAAAAGTAAATGCAAAAAATATGCCAATTAATATCAAATAACCAAAGATAAAGAACTAAAAAAATGTCATCCAATCTTTGCCTGAAGACCTTCAAGGAGAATAAATCACCATTTCTTGAGTCAGAAAATATTATCTAACATTTCTACACCTAGGTGGCTCACTTCCTCTTAATCTACAAACTTGTAGGAAAGATGAGCCCAGATGGGCAGGGATTGTATGCTGTCTTGATTTTGTAATTTCCCAATGCCTAATGAAATATGTCAGAACATGTCTAGAACATGAAAGGACCTCAGACTCTTCCTAATCTTCCAAGCCAATAGGCCACTCAAATTAGAAACCAATTCATATTTTCATCCCTAGAAGTCCCTGCCCTGAGGTCCTGATTAGTGTTTTCTTCAGTTATCCACTTCATCTAGAGCTGGCTCTAGCCAGCTTATTCATCAGCCATGCAGTTTCTGTTCTCTTCCACTTTCCAGTTCTGAGGCCATAATTAAATTAACTCCAATTGTTCCTGGAAAGAGTAGGTCTGCTCACTCTAGTATGGCTCCATTCATCTCTTGGTAACCATCCAAATCAAAACAATCCCTCCCTGGCCACCATGCCATTATATGGAGTATATGAGAATTTGTTTATTGGAGACAAATACTGTCTTTAGTCTTTGTACTTGTATCCTGGGTATTTAACATATAATAAGTGTTTTATAAGTGTTTTTCATTCATTCAGAATCCACCTAATTCCAAACCTCTCATTTCATAGAAGAGGAAACTGAGGTCCAAGAAGATGAAGTACTTTTCCCAAATGTCCAAGGTAGGACCTGAGCCAAGGTCTTCTCACTCCTGCTTTGGAGCTATTTCCACTGTAACATCCTCCTTTTTACAACAGACACTTAATAATTATTTGTTGATTTCAACTGTTGAATGGCCACAAAACCTCTTGTTTCTTTCCAGGAAGAGCAAGGGATAAAAAGTGTACAAAAGGAAAAAAAATAGAACTAAGTAATAAAAGGAAATTAGAAATGCCTGCAGAATTCAGCAGCAGCCAGCCTGAGAAATCATATCCATCTGGCAGACTTAGATAGAAGATGATTAGGTTTAGTCATGCTGTCAGACTGATAATGGGGAGGATGGTGGGTGGAATCCCACTGATTGTATTGGACTAACTTAACTGGCTATTTAGCTTCTGCCTGCAGTTTATACTGAAGGAAGTTGTCTTGAGCAGGAAAGTTCATTGGCTAGTTAACTGCTACCTGCAGGTTGCCATGAAGGAGCTTATATTGACTTGAATTGGGACCAAAAGCAGATATTTCTGTGGTACCACTAGCAGGAGTAGCCTGAAGAAATGCTGAACAGGTATGTTATCCTAATTCTACAACAGGGTAAGCAGAGAGAGGAATCCATAATACTTGCCACCACAGTGAGTGGTTTCCATTTCAACTACCTAGAAAAGTGACTCAAGAAATTAATAATCTATGTTTCTCCATTTAAGTGGGGAAGTCCAAGTTGGGAGCCTCGGAAGAGGTTGGGAATTAAAAAGTTAAGACTGAATATCAGCTCTCATATTTGCTTTTCACTAAAGTAATGAGGTGCAAAGTTAGGGAATCAAGGAGTCACATATAGATTGTTGTAGGCAAAGAAGATAGAAGGTAGAACAAGTAGGCTTTTATGGATTAAATATGTGTGTGTGTGTGTGTGTGTGTGTGTGTGTGTGAAACAGTAGAGAGTTAGATGTGGAATCAAGAAGACATGGTTCCAGTTTCTGGGATAAGAACTCACTATTTGACAAAAACTGCTGAGAAAATTGGAAAATAGTTCAACAAAAACTAGGGATTGATCAGCACCTAACAGCCTATACCAAAATAAGGCCAAAATGGGTTCATGATTTAAATATGAAGAGTGACACTATATGCAAATTAGAAGAGCAAAGGATAATCTACATTTCAGATCTGTGGAGAAGGAAGGAACTTATGGCCAAAGAAGAACTGGAGTACATTATTGAACACAAAAGGTATAATTTTGATTGTAGTAAGTTAAAAAGGTTTTTATACAAACAAACCCAATGCAGACAAGATTAGAAGGAAGCAGAAAACTGGGAAAAAACATTCAAGGATTCTGATAAAGGCCTCATTCCTAAAACATATAGAGATTTGACTCAAATTTATAAGACTATAAGTCATTCTCCAACTGATAAATGGTCAAAGGATATGAACAGAAATTTTTCAGATGAAGAAATTAAAACCATTTCTAGTCATATGAAAAAATGCTCTAAATCACTATTGATCAGAGAAATGCAAACTAAGATAACTCCACACCTCTCAGATTGGTTAAGATGACAAGTAAAGATGATGATAAATGTTGGAGGGAATGTGTGAAAACTGGGACATTAATACATTGTTGGTGAAGTTGTGAACTGTTCCAACCATTCTGGAGAGCAATATAGAACTGTGCTGAAAGGGCTATCAAACTGTGCATACTCTTTAATCTAGCAGTGTGTCTATTTGGCCTGTATCCCAAAGAGATCATAAAAATGAGAAAAGGACCCATATGTGTAAAAGTATTTGCAGCAGCCTTTTGTGTTTTTTCTATTTTAATTTATTTATTTTTAATATACATTATTGTATGAATTATGTTGGGAGAAAAAAATCAGAGCAAATGGAAAAACCATGGGAGAGATTAAAAAAAAAAAACAAACAGAAAAAAGAAGTGAACATAGCATGTTAAAGAAGTGAACATAGCATGTATTGATTTATATTCAGTTCTTTCTCTAGATGCAGATGGCATTTTCTGTCCAAAGTGTATTGAGATTCCTTTGGATCACTGGACTACTGAGAAGAACCAAGCCTTTCATAATTGACTATCACACATTCTTGCTGTTTTTGTGCACAAAGTATTCCTGATTCTGTTTGTTTCATTCAGCATCAGTTCATGTGAATTTTTCCAGGCTTTCCTATAGTCAGCTTGTTATTGTTTTAAAAAACAATGATATTCTATTACCTTCATATAGAATAAGTTGTTCACTCATTCTCCAATTGATGGACATCCACTCCTTTTCCAATTCTTTGCTACCACAAAAAGAGCTGCTACAAACAGTTTTGCATGTGTGGGTTCTTTTCCCTTTTTATGATCTCTTTGGGTTACAGGCCAGTAGAAACATTCACTACAGGATCAAAGAGTATGCCCAGTTTTATAGTCCTTTGAGCATAGTTCCATATTGCTTTTCAGAATAGTTGGATCATTTCACAACTCCACCAACATTGTATTAGTGTCCCAGTTTTTCCACATCCCCTCCAACATTCATCATTATCTTTTCCTGTCATCTTAACCAATCTGGAAGATTTGACATGGTACTTAGAGTTGTTTTAGTTTGCATTTCTTTGACCAACAGTGATTTAGAGCATTTTTTCATGTAACTATAAATGACTTTCATTTTATAATCTGAAAATTGTTCATATTCTTTGACCATTTATCAATTAGGAAATAACTTGTATTCTTATAAATTTGACACAGTTCTTTATCAGATACCTTTATCAGAAATACTGGCTTTTTAATCCTGTTTCTGTTTGTTTTGTTTGTGCAAAACCTTTTTAATTTAATGTAATCAAAGTTGTCCATTTTGCCTTTTATAATGTTCTCTAGTTCTTTGGTCATAAATTCCTGTCTTCTCCAAAGATCTGATAAGTAAATTATCCCTTGTTCTCCCAATGGTGTCATCCTTTATGCCCAAATCATGTATCCATTTTGACCTTATTATTGTATGGGGTGTGAAATGTAGGTTTATGCTGAGTTTTTGACATATTATTTTCCAGTTTTCCCAGCATTTTTCTTAAATAGTGAGTTTTTATTCCAGAAACTGAGTTTTGGAAGTTTATTAAATACTAGATTGCTATAGGCCTTGCTTATTAGTGCTGTGTATATCTAAACTATTTCACTGGTTCTCCACTCTATTGCTTGGTGACTACTGTTTTATAATATAATTTTAGGTTTGGTGTTGCTAAGTCATGCTCCTTTGTATTTTTTTTTTCATTAATTCACTTGCTATTCTTGATCTTTTGTTCATCCACATGAATTTTGTTATTAGTTTTTCTAGTTCTATACAATAATATTTTGGCAATTTGTTATGGCACTAAACAAAGTACACCAAATTTAAGCAGAATTGTTATTTTTATTACATTAGCTCAGTCTAGGCATAAACAATTTATATTTTTCAGTTGTTCAAATCTGATTTTATTTGTGTGAGAAGTATTTTGTAATTGTGTTTATCTAGTTCTTGGGCTTGTTTGGCAGGTAGATTCCCAAATATTTTATATTGTCTATAGTAATTTTAAATGGAATTTCTCTTTCTATCTCTTACTGATGGGTTTTGTCAAAATATGCAGAAATGCTGATGTTTTGTGTGGATTTATTTTATATCCTGCAACTTTGCTAAAGCTGTGAATTGTTTCCAGTAGGTTTTTGGATGATATTCTAGGATTCTCTAAGTATATCATCATACCATCTGTAAAGAATGATAGTTTTATTTCCTCATTGCCTATTCTAATTACTTTTAATTTCTTTTTCTTTTCTTACTGCTAAAGCCAACATTTCTAGTACAATGCTGAATAATAGTAGTGATAATGGGCATCCTTGTTTCACCCCTGATCTTATTGGGAATATGTCCAGCTTCTCTCCATTATAAATAATGCTTGCTTTAGGTTTTAGATAGATACTGCTTATAAATTTAAGGAAAGCTCCCTTTAGCTCTATGCTCTATGGTGTTTTTATTAGGAATGGGCTGTATTTTGTCAAAAACTTTTTCTGCATCTATTGAGATTATCATATGATTTCTGTTGGTTTTGTTATTGATATGGTCGATTATGATAATAGTTTTCCTGATATTTAATTAGCCCTGCATTCCTAATATAAATTCCACTTAATTATAGTATTATTCTGCTGATAAATTGCTGTGATTTCTTTCCTAATATTTTATTAAAAATTTTTGCATCAATATTCATTAGGGAGATTGATCTGTAGTTTTCTTTCTCTGTTTTGGTCGTTCCTGCTTTAGGTATCTGTGCCATATTTGTGTCATAGAAGGAATTTGGCAGGACTCCTTCATTACCTATTTTTCCAAATAATTTATATAGTATTAGAATTAATCTTTAAATGTTTAGTAAGTGATTAATAGTTATGATTACCAGGTCTGTATTTCCCTGCATCCTATTTTCTCCCCTGTATACACTTCTGTTCTCTCTTTCCACCCTGCCTTTAGTAGTGTTTTTTATCGACTCTATCCACTACCTTATCTCCTATCACTTGTCCGCCTCTTCTTTTAGTAGTCTTTTTTAACCCACTTCACCCATTACCTTATCTTCTATCAATTCTTCATTCCTTCTCTTACCATTTTCCTTAGTGTTTCTGCCCATCCTGTTCCTCTCTTTTCTTTCCTTTTTTCCCCTCTACTTCTTTATAGAATTAGATAAATTTCTATATCCATATGAATGATTAAATTATTCCTTCTTAAAGCCAAAACTGATCAAGCTTCCGACAATGTTCATGCCCACTCCCCTCTTTCTCTTAATTATAATAGATCTTTTGCATCTTTTCATGTGAACTAATTGTCCCATTATACCTCCCCTTTGCTCTTTTTCTAGTACAGACATTTTCCCACCTCTTAATATCTTTTTCTTTGATATCATTACATCAGAGTCCATTCACAACCAAACCCTCAGTCCACATGATGTCCTCCTCTGTCTCTACCAGTGACAGATACCATTCTCAGGAGTTACAGATATCACTTTCTTATCTAAATATGTAAACAGTTTAACCTTTAAAAATATCTACTTTTTTCCTCTGTTTACCTTTATTTATGGTTCTCTTGAGCCCTGTGTTTGTAGATTAAATTTTCTGTTTAGTTCTTTTTTGTTTCAATAGATATGATTGAAAGTCTCTTGCTTCGTTGAAGTTCTATTTCCTCCCCTGAAAAATGATGTCAAATCTCTCTGAGTAGTTAATTCTTGTTTATAACCTCAGGTCCTTTGCATTCTGGAATATGATATTCCAGGCCCCCAATCCTTTATTATATAAACTGCCAGATCCTGGATAATCCTAACTCTTGCTCCATCATATTTGAATTTTTTTGTCTGGCAGCTTGCAGTATTTTTTCTTTTGTTAATTAAAGCTTTTTATTTTCAAAACATATGCATGGATAATTTTTTAACATTGAGCCTTGCAAAACCTTATGTTCCAATTTCCACCCTTCCTTCCATCCCCTCCCCTAGATGGCAAGTAATCCAATATATGTTAAATTCAATATATTGTAGTATTTTTTTCTTGAAATTCTGTTACAAAACAATCTTCCTTGGGATTTTCCTTGTGGAATTTCTTTCCAGAGGTGATCAATGAGATTCTTTTAATGAGCATTTCCCCCTCTGTTTTTAGGATATTGGGACCATTTTCCTTAATGACCTCCTTAATAGAATGCTATTCAGGCTCTTTTTTTTTGGTCATGACCTTCAAGCAGGTCAGTAATTTTTAATTTCTCTCTTCTGGATCTATTTTCTAGGTCGGCTGTTTTGCCAATGAGGTATTTCACATTTTCTTCCATTTTTTTCATTATTTTTAGTTTGTTTGAGTGATTCTTGCTGTCTCACAAAGTCATTAGCTTCCATTTACCTTGTTCTAGTTTTTAATGTGTAATTTTCTTCAGTTGTCTTTTGTATCTCTTTTCCCATTTGGTTTATTCCACTATTTGTCATTGTTTTCTTCAGACATTTTTTTCCTTCCTTTTCCAAACTGCTGACTCACGCACGCATACCTCTCATTTCTTTTCTCACTGTTTCTTCTACCTCTCTTATTTGCCCTTAGGAGTCTTTTATGAGAATTTCCAAAAAGCCTCTTTGGGCTTGAGACCAATTTATCTCACTCTTTGAGATCTCTTCTGTGGACATTCTGCCCTTGTTTGAGTTGTGTTTTAGTCTGCCCTGACACCATAGTAGCTTTGTATGTTCAAGGTTCTTTTCTGTTTCTTGCTCATTTTTTTTCTTTTCCTTTTGGTATTTCCTCTTTTTTACTTTTAAGGGAACCTCTGCTCCTGGGATAAAGATGGCACTGTACTAAGCTTCCTTTGCAGCTCTGAGCCTTGGATTTTTATGCAGGGGCCCCTTGTGTTTGTAGGGGATAGCTTGGCTGCTCTTTCTAGCAAACAGCCTGGTTTCCAGAGTTTGCCCTCTGAGCTGGTACTGGGGATACCCCACTGATTTGGTCCTCCACCACTCCAAGACTGAGGGTCTTAGTTGCTTATTTGCTGTGATTAAGACTGTCTCATAGACTTTCCCAGAGTCTATTTGACCTGGGCTGACCACCCTTTTCACTCCAGTGAGATTGACCTTTCTCCAACTTTTTTTTAGTATATCTTGAACTGGAGAGTGGTATCATTCTGTAAGATTGTTCAGAGGCTTGGTTTCATGTGGCTTTAAGGGAATCTAGGAGAGCTTGAGCAGCTTCCTGATTTTGTCATCTTCTGAAAAGTCTTAATTTCTGGAATTGCTTTCCTCTTTCTGTTACTTCAGAAAGAATCACAGGTTTCATCTGGCTACAGTGGGGAGCTTACTAGATCTAGGTAAAGATTATACAGTGATGCCTCTTGTAACTTTGTTATTACTGTTTTTTGGCCTAGGTCTAAAATTTCATAAGTATGAGGAAGAAAAGAAAAGTGAAGGCAGTCAAGGAGCTTGCATTCTCTTGGGAGTGACCATGATGGTCTGGTTTAATACACAGAAAAACAACTATAATGAATTTGTATAGAGCTGTGAACTTTGCAAAGCATTTTACATATGTTATCACATTTAGTTTTAATTCTCATCATATTCTTATAAAGTAGGTGTCACTATTATCCCATTTTACATGTGAGTAAACTGAGACTGAGAGGTTATTCAAGTTCACAAAGCTAATAAGTGTTTATGGCAGAAATTGGACTCACATTTTCCTGACTCCAAGAAGAGTGTTTTCCCTACTATAATACCTAATTACTTCAACATGAACAAAGTAAATATAAAGCAATTTCCAGGGTGTTGTAGTTACAGAAATGCTATGAAATCATGAGGCTGTCATCCACTGAGTCATTTGTTCAATATTTATTGGACACCTATTGTGCATGAGACACAGCTAAATGGTGTAGGGGATAGAGAGCTGGGACTGGACTGAATTCAAATGTGGCCTCAAACACTAGCTGGGTGACAAGTTACCTAACCCTATTTGTTTCCCTCATCTGTAAAGTGGGCTGAAGAAGATGAAGATGACAAACTATTCCAGTATCTTTGCAAAGAAAGTCTCAAATAAAGTCATGAAGAGTAGGACAGAAATGAAAAAAACAAAAACAAACAAACAAACAAACAAAAAACAACTGAACAACTCTACTTTTGCAAACCCTCGACTAATTCATATAGATCAGGGACCCTAATCTTTCTTTGCTTCCCACTAGCACGCTGGACAGATCCAGAACAATGGCCATGTTCTCTAAATATTTGTAATTAGCTAACTGAATGAGAAACAGCCTGACATCAGGCAGACAGGAGCTAGTCAGGCCCTCCTGGCCCTCTGCAGCTATTATTGTATTCTAGGATCTCTTCCCACCTGTTATGGCTCTAGGCAAGTTATGAGATGGCCTAATTCCAGAAGACCCCTTTGACATTCCAAGCTTTATCCACATTCATATTTAATAGAGATCTTTGTGAATATCATTAATGCAATTATGATCTTGGCATGAATATGTCTCTGTCACATTGTCATGGACTCCACTCTAGCTCCTTAAGAGCCCTTCTGAGGCTCAGCTGTGGGAGGACCCAGAATTTGCCCAGAGTTGAATGGGACACGAGTGGCTCTTTTCATAATGCTTCTGACTCATAGAAAAGTCTGGGACAGGGAAGGAAGGAGGAACAGAGACTAAAGCCAGAGGTTAACTGGTCTCACTTTTAAAATAACCAAGCACTGATTAAATCACTCAAATAGCACTGCAAATACTACAGTGGATAATCTTTGAGCTCCACAGCTGCCCTACTGCATCCATGGCTCTGATGGATAAGCCCCCAAATGACTCTTTGGAGAAGGTAGAATGCTCAGATCACTTATTTCTAACAAGTATTTTAGTGGTCTCTGCTGAAATGACCAGAGGGATTGAGAGCAGCTGGTGACTTTCCAGAGTTGCTGTCCTACAGACCAACCTTGCAGAAGCATTGTTGGAGACCATGGTGGAGGGCCTGCAGAATAAAATCCCATAGCTATTACCCTCAAAATATGCACATGGGGAATGTCAAAAATATGATCTCAGATATTTCACTGAGGGCAGAGATAATGATAAATCAGTGGATCTGATATTATAGGTGAGGTGGGGTGTTGCCATTAATCTACTGTTAGAAATCTCTATTATATTTTCTGGTCTGGATTAGTATAGAAGTGAAAGAGTTCTTTTCCTATGCAGAAATAACAAAGGGAGGGCTTTCCTATGACTGTAGCTCCAGTGTTCTCTTCAGAATGTCTACAGATCCAAAAGAAAGCAACCAGACTTAGAATTTTGCTAAAATTCTTCCAGATGATGCCAGGTGTGCAGAACAGATCCACAGTATATAAATCAAACTGTCTTCCTCCAAAACACTGTTTCTCCCTGTTCCTCTTCCTTTTTCCCTCTCCTACACTGCATCCTCCAAAGACCATTTGAATGAGAAAACAACTGGAGATAAATGTCCAGAGGATAATTTTAAATCACTCTGATTTTTTTTTTTAATTTCCTTTTACTTACCTAGCATTGCACCCAACATTGTGGGGAGCAGAAACTTTTGGAGAGCTGCAATTTAGGTAATAAATCTTAGAGCTGGAAATTATCATAGGGTCATACATTTAGAGTTGAAAAAAATTTAGTATCATTTAATCTAACCCCCATCATTTTACAAATGAGGAAACTGAGGTCTGCAAAAGATAAGTGACTTCTCCAAGATAACACAGATAACAGCAAACATCAGAGAAAGACAGAAAGAGAGCTGAATCCAGATTCCCTCCACTTCTACTTCAATGCTCTTTCAGCTATGTCACATTATTTCTCTAGGCTTGTTTATTTTCTTCAATTCTTCCTTCCTTTTCTTCTCTCACAAGAGACTCATGAAATTGAACTCAATTAAACAAGCATTTACCATGGGAAGACCAACATGAAATGATGCAAAGCAAGATCAGCAGAAGCAGAACAGACAACATCAACAGCAATAATTTAAGAAAGAAAGCCGAGTCAAAAGGCAGAGGATATGGCAATAATTGCATAGTGACTACAGGTTCTGAAATGGGCCAAAGCAATTAGGGAAGATTGTGTGGAGAAGATGGAGTCTGAGCTGAATAGGGACAGAGGATTTGCTTTGGATAAGCGAGAGGAGAGGGGGAAAGAAAGGGCCCTCCTGGTTGGGGGTTGGCAGGAGTCAGGATAGGAATAAGAATGAATATGACATGCATGTGCATTCAGAATGTTGGGGCATGGATAATGAGGTGACCTGTGTAGGTTCAGTAGTGTGCAATAGATCATCTCATGCCCTTTAGCACATGTCCCGTGCTATCCTGTTGCCTACAGCATGAAGGCAAACAGGATGACAAGACTTCATCAGGGGCTTGATGAGGCATAGAGAAGGTGAAGTAGGTGGGAAACTTACTCAGCTCTTTTCCTCGGCAAAAGCAAGTAATTGCTGCTACTGCAAACATCGCCCATTCATTCCCATACCACCAAGACAGCCCTGAAAGTTGTACTTCCGTTACTTTTAGTAGATGTCTTCACTAGCAAAATAACTGAAACCAAACTATTCAAAAATAGAATCTGGTAAGGGACAGAGAACAGAAAGATGTCCTCCCACAGTTATGATTATATCAGTGCATTTCTCATTTTTATACTTATGCTGGAATTTGGGGATCTAGATTTTACCTGGCTTCTCATTGTAATAGCTTCTGTGAAATGGAACAGATCTGAGCAACAGCTGGGCTTGGGCCCAAATCTAAATGATGATTCTGGACTCACTGGTTGTAGCTACACAGGGGAATCACCCCCAGATATTGTCCCACCATACATAAGCACATATGTGCTTACATACCATAGCAGCCTTCATATAGAGTTAGAGGCTTGGAACTAGAAGGAAACATAGTCATCATTAAGAAATTAACCCTTCATTTATGATAGATGGATAGATCAATAGAGAGATAGATAGGTAAATGGGTGGTTGGATGACAGATATAGATAAACAGACAGATACATGGATACATTGATGGATGTATGGATAGAGGGATAGATGTGTGGACAGACAGATGGACACATGCATAGATAGAAACATAGATACATATAGATAGATAGATATGTGGATAGTCCTCTGTCTGAGATATATGGTAGAGATAGACAGACAGACAGAAAGACAGATAGATAGATAGATAGATGGATGGATAAATGGATGGATAGACAGAGATAGACAGACAGATAGATAGATAGATGGATGGATAGATAGATAATTTAAGTGCTTTATGTGTGCCTTGCATTATGTTATGTGCCAATGACATGCATAAAAACAAAGAAGCCAAGAATATATTTAGGGAACTTACAGTCTAATGGGAGAAGAAAATTCACAGAGGGCAATGGGAAGAGGGTACACAGTCAGTTGTGTTGTGTATAGGAAGGTTTGGAGACCTAGAACCAAGTAAAGATAAAGCCAAAGCTAGTCTCTCAGAGCCCAAGGTAATTCTAGGAATGGAGTACTAATTTGTAATGGGAAGGAAATGGAAAAGATAGCAAAAGGAGGCCATTGCCAGATATGTCCAAGTCAAGAGAAGTTGAAGCATTTGCCCGGGGCCATTCTAACTGTCAAGAATCAAGATGTTAACCCAGGTCTTCTTGACTCCACATCCAGCCCCCACCACTGCATGATCTAATCTCAGCTGCTTAAACTGTGGTTCACAACCCCATATGGAGTCTGTTACTAAATGTTGGGGTCACAAAATTATGATTTATTATCAGTAAATGTTTGTTTTGTTTTTTTAGATTCATGTATATATATATATATATATATATATATATATATACATACATACATATAGTATCATGTAAAAAAAAATTGGGGCACAAAGGGGTCACATGTGGAAAAATTTTCACAATCCCTGGTCTAGATGAAGAAACCCCAAGATAGGAATGTCATGTCAGTGGTTAGTGGGATTCAAACTCAGATGTCCCAATCAGAATTATTTCACTGATACCATAGTATGTTTACATATAATGTAATCTATTGTGCTGCAAGAAATGATGAAGAACGTAGCTTTAAAGATATTTAAAATATGTATGAACTGATGTAGATTGGAGTGAATAAAACCAGAAGAACGTTTTTTTTTTTTTAAATATAGCAGCTGTACTGGAAAAACAATCAATTATGATTGACATAGGAACTGTGATCAACACTGTGATTAACCACAATTCCACAGGACTCATACTAAAATATGCACCACCTTTTGAGAAAGACTTGGTAGATTCAGGGCAGACTGAGACTATTTTTTGGGACATTGCAATATTGGAATTTGTTTTGTCTCTTGATACAAGTTTCTAACAAGTTTTGTTTACTTTGTTTTATCACGAATGAGGAACTTGGGGTGTCCTGAGGTGGGAGGGGGAAATGAACCAGGAAATATCAAATTGAATTTTTAAAAATACACATATTGAGATCACAAAGTCATCAATCATACTATCATACATGTCAAGTTCAAAGCATCATTAGAGACTCTCTAGTATATAGTCACCTTATGTTATAGAGATGACTTACTCAAGATAACTGACTTGGTAAGTAGCAGAGCTAGGTTTCAGACTCAGGCAGTATGGTATAGTGGAAGGATTTTCTTGAGTCAGTGACTCTAAATCTTAATCCCACTTCTTAACCTTGCTACCTATGTGACTTGGGTCAATTATGTCACTTTCCTGGGCTTCAGTTTTCAATATGTAAAATACTCAGTTTATGAAATAAAGGGGATATAAGCTTGATAGTCCATTATAGTTTTAAATTGAGGATACTATGGTCCTAGGTCATCTAACTCCTGAACCTCAATTTTCTCATCTGTAAAATGAAGAATCTGGATTGCATGGACCTTTCCAGTCTTAGATTCATGATTCAAGTTTTTATCCACAAAAGCATGCCTCCCTACCACATATACACACTCTCTCTTTTCCTTTTTCTTTCTTTCTTTCTTTCTTTCTTTCTTTCTTTCTTTCTTTCTTTCTTTCTTTCTTTCTCTCTCTCTCTCTTTCTTTTTTCCTCTTTGTCTCTTTCTTTCTTCTCTTATTCTAATTTATAGTCTCTCTCTTTCACACACACACACACACACACACACAAAAACCCTGGCCTCATTGGGTACTATAAAATCATCAATGTAGAGTTACCTCATCCTAAGCACAGAACCAATAAAGAAACAGCTCTGCAGAAACAAAGGGCTAACTCCAATCAAAGCACCACAGGCACTAGAAGAGAAACATTATTATTACAAGGCATTTATGAAGAGACAATCAATTAGATGCTACTTGTAATGATGAATTGCTAGCCCTGGTTTCCTTAAGGGTATTTTGCTGTTTCTGTTCAATAATTTCAGCAGTCTGACTCTTTGTGACCTCATTTGGGATTTTCTTTGCAAAGATACTGGAGTGGTTTGCCATTTCTTTCTCTAGCTCATTTTACATATAGAGAAAATAAGATAAATAGGGTGAATTGACTTGCACATCTAGTGACTCTGGTCTTCTTGACTCCATATCCAGCACCCTCCATTGATGATCTAATCCCAGCTTCTTAAACTGACCCCATATGGAGTTTGTTACTAAATGTTGGGATCACAAAATTATGATTTATTATCAGTAATTATTTGATTTATATTTTAGATACTTATATACATGGCATAATGTAAACATCTCTTGGGCAAAAAGGGGTCATAAGTAGAAAAGGCTTGATTTGAACTTAAATTTTCCTGAGTCCAGGCTCAATGCTCTATTCACTGCACCATGCAGTTGCCTGTTTAAGGGCATAAAAAGCATAGAAAGCTTTTTGTTGATTTCATGCCCTCTCCACTATGGCTTCCTTCCTAGGGCTGGAATGAATGTCCCTTACTTTGACTTTCTCTTTCCATCTCCCTTCTTCAGGGCTTAGGAGAGAAACTGCAAAATAGCCTGTGGGGCATGTTCTTTTTCTTACTTCTCATTGAGGGAAGCCGTGTTTGTGATCACACACATGGCTGGATTATCCCCTCCTGAGGTTTGAGAACTGCTCCACGCATACGTGTGGGATGAGGAGGGAGGAAGGGGGACTGAAGAGGAGGAAGACTTATTCCCAGACAAGATCAAGCTTGAATGAAAGATAAACTGTCCTGCCCATGAGAGAAGCAGAGCAGTGTAAAGTGTGCTTTCCATGTTACAAAGCCTGGATTGAAATCCAGCATCTGCTGCCTGCCATCTGTTCTGTCTTAGCTGTCACTTTTCCTCTCTAGCCTCAGTTTCCTCTTAGGTAGAATGATTTTTTCTAGCTCTATGATTTTGGATCTGGGTTTTTTCTCTCTTTCTCATTCAACAACTGCTCTTTTCCAGCACTGAATTTGGCCCAGGTGATACCATAGCCACAACATTGAACTTGGAGCTTAGGTTTTAAGGTTTTTTATATTTTCTTTTAATTTGCATAAAACATCAAGCAAAATGAGGATTACTTTATACCAAATAAAGCAGAAAAAGCATGCACATGAAATTGAGAATATTATATATAGCATATCTTCCTTTTCAGTACTTAATAAATTCAAATTGGTAACTTTCAAAGCTGTTCTCTTATCAGTGATACCTTCTGGCTTTTATTCTGTTCCCCTGTGTGAATTAAAAATTATTCAACAATGTTTTTTTCTTCCTTTTTGTGACAACCTTTCCCATAGCTTTCTTGTTCACAACTTCCTCCATTTAAAAGAGAAAAAAATAACAAAAACAACACACAAAAAACCCCTCATAATGAACATACAATAAAACAAGAACAAATTCCTATGTTGACCTATGTTGATTTGAATCTGAGCTATACTATTTACAACTTACTTGAAATTGGACAAATCATTTAAGTTTTCAGTTTTCTCATCTGTAAAATGAAAGGAATGGACTTGATGACATCCAAGATGCCTTTTAGCTTAATCATAGATCTTATGATTCTCTGGGAATTCATGGATGCCTTTGTAGTAGAAAGAACTTGGATTCTGAGATCTCCGGAATTGGATTTAAATGTAATCTTTATCACTTTCTACTATGAAACCATGAACAAATGAATCTGCATTCTCAGTGCCTCATTTTCCTTGTAAGTTTTAAGTCTTACCATCCTACTGTCCTTCCTGAGAGTAAAAGGAAAAAGTGGTATAGAAGGAGGAAGAGGAGAAAAGATAAGAACTGGGAGAGGAAGGTAAAGGCAAGAGAGGAACTTACCCTTTAAAAGTTTTTTTTTTTTTTCTGATTCCCCTCTTCTTTTATGATGTACTATATCAAAAAAAATGTTTAGCACCAGTTTTGTTCAAAATGACATGTAATTCAAAGCAAATGATGTTCTGGGATCCAATTTAGTTCTTAAATTAAAAAAAAAAATGAGACCGTAATTAGCATTCTCTCTCTTTCTCTCTCCTTTTCTTCCCTTCCTTCCCTCCCTTCCTTGCCTCCTTCCCTGCTTCCCTCCCTCCTTCTTTCCTTCCTTCCATCCATCCTTCCTTCCTTCCTTCCTCTCTCTTTATCCCCCTCTATCTTTATCTTCCCATCTCTCTTCTATTTCTTTCCCTTTCTCTCTTTCTTTGTATTTATCTTCTTTCTTCCTCTCTGTTTCTCTCTTCCCCTCTCTGTCTGTCTCTTAATGTCACTGTCCTTTTATCTTGAATTTAATTTGAATAAACTTAGTTTTTCTTTTATGTTCTTTTAACCATGGCTGCTGGCTGGAAGAATCCTGTCTTAATCAGAGATACCCATGGGGCTGGAGTTGAGACTGCACCAAGGACAGGGCCGTTTGGAAAAAAGATTGTTATCTCTAGGGGTGTTAATTCAATTATTTCACTGGAACAGAATTTGTAGACTACTAATTCAGAATGATATTATTAATTAATGAAATATGTCCATTCTGTCTCAGTGTGTCCTCATTAGCACTCCCTGATCAAGACTGGCTTATTCTGCTCTCTACCACCACAACTATCCCCATTGCTTTTGCTAATTCTGCTTCCCCACTGCCTTCTGGGAATTCATTTCATTTTCTCCCACATTTAGTCAAGTCAGGTGAATGATTTCAAGAGTATAAGCAAGACTCAATGCCATTATGGTGCCTTTTTTGGCCATCTCCTTTGCAGGGTTGCATGGGGAAAGAACTGACTCTTAAGGCAAAGGATCTCAACTTTACTCCTGACTGTGTCATTTTTAGCCTGAATGACCTTGGACCTGCCACAGAAGTCCTTAAGACCTCAGTTTCTTCATCCATAAAACAAAGAGTTTAGTTTTAATGGCCTCCAAGGTCCCTTCCACTTCTAAATCTTATATCTCCCTGTATATAAATGGAAGTTTTGTGGAAGTACTGAGTTGGTATTCCATAAATGTGAATCTTTATCCTGTATTACCTGCAGTTCCTTTACCTGCCCTACCCCCAACATAATGCATTTATATCATCCAAAGAAGCAGAGAGGTGGCAAAGTATATAGAGTGCTGGCCTGAGACACTTAATAGCTGTGTGAACCTGGGCAACTCACTTGACTCTGCCTTAATTTTCTTAACTGTCAAATGAGCTAGAAAAGAAAATGACAAAATGCTCCATTATCTCTATAAGAAAACCCTAAATGGGGGCATGAAGAATTAGACACGACTGAAAAATAAGTGAACAACTATTCCAAAACATAGATTTTTAAGTTATTGTTTTTTTCTATTGTTATGACTCTCCTGACTACTTCATCTTTCCAGCTAGTCAGTTCCATTAAGACAGGATTTATGTATCTATTTGCCTTTTATCCCCTAAGTTTCTGGTGGCACCATTTTATATACAACCTATGAGGAAGAAAGGAAGGAAGGAAGGAAGAAAGGAAGAAAGGAAGGAAGGGAGACTAATATGATAAATATAATTGTAAAGAAAATATCTGATTTTAATATATTGTTAAGATGAGACCTAGCTTATAATTATAGAATAATATAATCTCAGAATAAAAAAAGGATTTGGAAAGTAACCAAACTTTTTGGGGGAGTGGTAGTGGGGACTGACATCAGCAATATATTAAAATCAAGAAGGGGAATCAATATCAATTGCTAATTTAGCAATATATTAAATATATTAGCTAGCAATATATTAGCTAGCTATATTGCTAATATATTGCTAAATATATTAGCTAAATATATTAGCAATCAATTGCTAATTTAATAATATATTAAAATCAAGAAGGGGAATTAATGACATCTAGTCCAACTTCCTCATTTTACATGGGGTATGTGTATTGGGGGGATGAAGCAACTTGGACAGGATAACCAAGCTGATCAATAGATCAGTCAGAATAGAATCCAAGCCTTTCAACAATTGATCTATAGACAGATCACTATCCACAACCCACATGCATCTGAGGAAAAAGAAGGACATTCTTCACAAAACTTAGGTTAGAATTATTTTTCAGGTTAAGTGTTTTGTAAAAAATGCTACTGGTCTACAGGGACTTGGGAAGAACCAAATAACAGTGGAGCTGGTGCCTACCTTAGCAGTCCTTTTTATTGCTCTAATCCTGCTGGGATCTGGCTCCCTGTGAAAAGCTTCTTCTTCAAGTCCCTTGACTAAGACCTGATCCATTATTATGATGTTAATTAGAAGCAGCCGAGCTTAGGTTGCTGGGTTATACTCTGAGCAATGCAAAATGCATTAACCTGAAAGGTGAAATTGATTCTCTTGGTCCCTCATCCCTTTGCAGCATGTGGGAGTGGGGGAGAGAAATGCTGCTTTTGTACCAAAGGTGATCTGATGGGAGGCTTATGTGATATTTTAAAACACTGTAGAGAATTTGAATAGAGGAAACCAAATTTATTTACAGACACAAGTAATGCTCTAAGTCACTATGATTAGAGAAATGCAAATTAAAACAACTCTGAGGTACCACATCACACCAGTACTAATATGACCCAAAAAAGAATTGGACAGATGTTAGAAGGCATATGGAGAATTTGGCAAACTGATGCACTGTTGTTGAAGTTGTGAATTTGATCTAAGCACTTTGGAGAGAAATTTGGAACTATGCACAAAGGGATATAAAACTGTGCATACCCTTTTACCTGGAAATACCACTATTTTCTGTATTCCAAAAAGATGGAAAGGAACTATATGTACAAAATATTTAGAGTAGCTCTTTCCATGGTGGCAAAGAATGGGGAATTGAAGAGATGCCCATCAATTGGGTATGACTGAATAAGTTGTGATATAGGATTGTGATGGAATACTATTATGCTACCAGAAATGATGAATAAGGTGCTTGCAGAAAAAAAAACCTGGGAAGACTTAGATGAACTGATGCAAAGTGAAATGAGGAGAACACTGTCCAAAGTAACAGCAATATTGTAGTGATGATACACTGTGAATGATTTAGGTATTCTGAGCCAAACAATGATCCAAGACAATTCCAAAGAAGCTGAGATGAAAAATGTTAATCACCTCCAAAGAAAGAACTGATGGAATCTGAATGCAGAGTAAAGCATTTTACTTTATTATTTTTATTTTCTTTTGATTTGAATTTCCTTTCTCAACATGGCTAACATGGATTGTTTTTGCATTACTGCACACATATAATCTTTATCAAATTGCTTGCTTTCTCAAGGGAAGTAGAGGGGACAGAGGGAGGAAGAGAATTTGGAACTCAAAATTTAAAAAACAAGTTTAATCAGGTTTTTTTTTTTGGTTTACATGTGAGAAAAATAAAACAAGATGTAAAAACATAATCAAACTATGGAGGGCCCTGTAATTTAGTCATATGCCCAGAGGAATAGAATCATTAATGGAGTCAGTGGGAAATAACCTACTCTGCCCTGGTAGGAGAAGACTCATAGAAGCTTAGAGTTGGAAAAGATCTTAGCAGTCATGTAGTCCAATAGCTTCCTTGAAGTCTGAGTTATGAGTCCCCTGAGCTACCATCTGTTTGCTAGAATTTGGGTGAATACCATTTATTTCTCTAAGTCTCAGTTCTCTGATCTATAAGACAGTTTAAAAATTTTACCAGATGGGATATCACGGGTGTGGAGAATTGCCACTGATAAAATTTCCTTTACCAAATAACTCCGTAACTTAGAAACTAGTAAAATGTGAAGACACATGTCCAAGAATACTCAGTCAGTACTACAAAGGCTGATTTGAACCCCCATCTTCCAAATTTCAAGGTTGAATCTTCAAAAAAAATTTTTTTAAAAGTTCAGTTAACAAACATGTATGTTTTCTCCTTCCCACCAACCCCCTAATTCAATTGGGGAAAAATATAAACAAAACTCTTATAACTGAAATGCAGAGTAAGCCAAAAGTAAGCCACCATATTGTGTGTTGTACTGTTCACACTGAAACCATCACCTCGATATCTAGAGGCAGGAAGCATTCTTTATTATCAACCCTCTAGAAACATGAATGATTACTGTTGTATTCTTACTGTATTCTTGACCAAAATTCTTAAGTTTTTCAAAGTTGTTTTTTTTTTCTTCTGTGCAATGATGTTATTATCTAGTTTTCCTGGTTATGCTGAACTATATATTTATTATCAGTTCAGTTCAGAGAAGTCTTCTCAAACTTCTCTGAATCCACCTCCCATAATTTCCTATGAAGAATGCTATTCTATCACATTCATTTACTATATTTTGTTCAGCCATTCCACAATCAGTGGACAACACACAAAGTTGGCCACCCACTCACTACCCAATGCTTCCTCTTTTTACTGTATACTCACATTATCTCCACAAAGAATCATAGCTCAAGAGCTACAAATGATTTCAGAGGCCAAAGAATCATAGTCATAGATATAGAGATAGAAGCAACTTTAAAATCCCTCATTTTACTGAAGAGGAAATTTTCAGTTAGTCAGTCATCAGTCAATAAGCAGTTAAGGGATTTGATTAGGGACTCCCTCTCTTTTTCTTCCTTCTCCTTCCTTCTTTTCTTTCTTTCTTCTTTCTTTTCTTTCTTTAATTTTTCTTTCTTTCTTTCTTTCTCCCTTCCTCCTCCCCTCCCCTTCCCTCTATTCCCCTCCCCTCCCCTCTCTCTCTCTCTTCACCCCCTCTCTCTGTTTCTCTCTGTGTCTGTTTCTCCCCCTCACCTCTCCTGTCTTCTTCTCTCCTGTCTTTTCTTGTACTCTTTCACCCTTCCTTTCCTCCCCTCTCTCCCCTCTTCTCTCTCTCTCTCTCTCTCTCTCTCTCTCTCTCTCTCTCTCTCTCTCTCTCTTTCTCTCTACACACACACACACACACACCTTCCCCAGGCTAAATATCACCAGTTCCTTTGACCAACTCTCCCTCTGATAAGTTTCAAGCTTATCAGGAAAGCAGTACAACATGATGAAAAAGAGCCTTGTTCCATATTCAGAGAATTTGGGCTCAAATCCCATTTTGAATACTTATCCTTGGGAAAGTCATATAAACTGCATGGCCCTCAGTTTTTCCATTTTTAAAATGAGTAAATTGTCTAGTTGACCTCTTTTTAGTTCTAGATCAACTATTGTTTGATTAATATATATCTTAAAATGTCATACTCGGCTACACAAAAGGCTTCAGTTGTGATCTGACCAGAAGACCCTTTTTTCCCTGTGTCTTGGATACGCTTTCCTTTTCATTGTTCCAGCTTTCTTTAATGTTTTATCATAGATAGACTGCTGTTTTGCTACATCCCTTCCCTGACCCTCATGGACCATTTTATAAAATGATATTGATTTTTTTAATCCAAGGGAGTTTACATTTATCTCACTGATATTTCCTGTCATTTTATTTGGCCTGCTGTTTTAACTAATAAAGATATTATTGAATACTGACTCTTATCATCTAGTATGTTGATATATCCCTCCTATCTTTGCATCATCTGCAAATCTGACAAACCCCTCATTGAGCCTTTATCCAAATCATAGATAAAAAATAATTAAACATTACAGGGCCCTTAGGAAGAGCTTGCTTGGGTTCTCTATTAGAAAATTCCTTCCAACCTGACACTGAGCTTTTACTTTGGCCATTCAACCAGTTACAAATCCAGCTATCTGTAGAAGCATTTGTCTATCTTGTCTACTACAACAGCATAAGAGTTTTTGTTAAATGTCTTGATAAAAATCTAGGTAAGCAGTAGTTACAGCATTCCCCTGTTCTAACAAACTAGTAGGTGTTTCAAAAAATGAAAAAAAAAAAAAAAAAAGGCAAAGGAGATTAGTCTGAGAAGACCAATTCTTGATAAAGCCTTCAGGTGTCTGTCAGCTCTTCCAAGAGGATTTGCCTTTCCATAATAGCAAATTTTTTTTAGCCTTTATCACTACAAAAAAGCTTCCATACTCTCTAATTTAATCTTTTCAGATGCTATATATCTTTAGCAGAACAAGTATTATTGTTTCCATTTTATAGACCCTAATAGTTCAGAGCAATTTAATTTTATCAATATTCAATAAGATCTATGTATAAAGGACTAAGTTAGACAACAGAGTTCTAAATATAAAATATGTTATAGCCCCTGCCATAAAGCAGCTTGTATTATAATGGGGGTGGGGTGGGATTCAACATATACAATATGAACTTAATATGAACACTACTACGTATTTATCCAAAGAGATCTTCAGAGAAGAAAGAACTCATAAATAAAAAAAATAGTTACAATACTTTTTTGTTGCAGCAAAGAACTAGAATGAGAGTAGATAAGATCCTCTTGATTGTGGAATGCCTGAACTAATTGGTGAATTTTAATGTTATGGAATATGATTGCATCATAAGAAATGACAAATATGATGAATTCAGGGAAGCCCAGGGGAGACGTGTATAAACTGACTGAATAAAATAAAATGAATGAATGAATGAATGAAAAAAGCAAACCAGAAGATCTATTTTACATAATGACCACAATCATGTTAAGGGAAATAATAGAATGACTTTAAAAAACCCTGATGACTTTTGAAAACTGATGATTCATGCCTTCTGCCTCTTGACAGAGGTATTAAAGGAGGCACATTTTTAGACCTGGCTAATGTGTTGATGTGTTTTGCTTAACTGTTCCTATTTCTTATAATAAAGAGGGTGTCTATTGGGGGAATAGAGCTAGAGTTAGTGAATAGTAACAAAGATTTTTTTTAAAAAAAAGAAAGATCAATAAAGCATTTAAAAATAGAAAAAAAAATCAAAAATTCAAATGAGTTAAACTTTATACTTAGGAAACCCCAGATACACACAGTATATAACAGATGTTCCCAGTTTCACATCCAATCCTGTTTTTAGTTCATTGTATATTAAAATGTTTCAGTTTGTTTTTAGTTGTTAAGTTCATATTAAAAAATACAATTAAACTTTAACATGCATATGAGGAAGATTTGGCTGCCTTCAGTTTTAGAACTCAGGGAAGGCTTCAAAGAGTAAATAATATTTGAGCTAAATATTGAAAGAAAGAAAAAAAAGAAAAAAATTTCTGAAAGATCCAGACCTTCCAGTGCATTGCAGGTACAGAAGTAGCTTGTCCATATACATGGAAGCAGGAAATGATGTATTGAGTGCACGAAATAGCTAATAGTCTTGTTCTGATAAAGATGCTTATTTAGGAATTTAGGAGCAGTAGTTATTTTCTGAAATTTCTTCTTGAGAGTTCAAGTGGCCAATCAAAACTGCTGGAGTCTCTCTCTCTCTCTCTCTCTCTCTCTCTCTTTCTCTCTCTCTCTCTCTCTCTCTCTCCGTTTCTCTGTTTCTCTCTTTTTCTCTCTCCCTCCTTCTCCTTTTTCTGTCTCTCTGTATCTGTCTGTCTCTGTTTCTCTGTCTGTCTCTGTGTCTCTTTGTCTCTGTCTTTGTCTCTCTCTCACACATGTACACACAGAGAGAGACAGAGAAAGAGAAACAGAGAGAGATAGAAAGAAAAGAGAGAGGGCGAGAGAAAAAGAGAGAAAGAGAAACAGAGAGAGAGAGAGAGAGAGAGAGAGAGAGAGAGAGAGAGAGAGAGAGAGAAAATTTGGCTGAATGGGAGCAAGGTCCTTCCCTTCTAAAGATAAAAGGATGACCAGTGGAGTAAGATATGGAAGAACTGAATGACCAAAGCAAGGAGGGGGTTGATGAATCCCCCAGAAATGGTGCATTAATGATCTGTAACTGTTTTTCCAATTGGCCTCTAGATTGGAATAATCTCATTATGCGAGCTACTGAACCTTGTTAGTTGATCTTGGAGAAGAAAAAATGAATGTGTTCCCTTTTTATAAAATTCATTCATAACTAAGCACACCGTGTACTTTACACACACTGCTCTATTAAGGCTTCTGAGACCTAGCTGCCTTTTCTATGGTTCCTTTATTTGTGTGCTTTTAGTTCCAGTGTTGGTTTTAAAATCGTGCTTCCAAGTGACTATTAAAGAAGATGTAACCATTAACTCCCCAACTGATTCATTCATTCATTTAAATAAATGAGTATTTTTAAAATGCCTACTCTGTGCCAGGCACTGTGCTAAGCACCGGCAATAATAAATTTAGAGCTGAAAGGGATTTTATGGATCATCTCATCAAACTACTTCATATTATAGATAAGGAAAATTCACTGTCATATTGCAAGGAAATTCTCCCTACCAATGCATTTAAAAACTCCTCTATAATTTATCATCTTAAAAAGATATATATGCATATATGTGTGTGTGTGAATGTTTGCTCTATATTTATGTCTGTCTACATATCATCTATGTATCCATGTCTGTCCATAACTAAATCTATAGCTTATCTATACTTATATTGATATCTGTCTATACTTGTACTTATATTTATCTATTGTTATAAATGGATCTGTATATATTGATATCTGAACCAATATCTATACTTGTATCTATTTTGTTATTGAGTCATTTTCAGTCGTGTCCAAATATTTATGATTACATCTAGGGTTTTCTTGGCAAAGATACTAGACTATTTTTGCCATTTCCTTTTCTGGCTTATTTTACAGATGAGGAAACTGAGGCAAACAGGGTTAAGTGACTTGTCTGGGGTCATACAACTGGCATGAGTCTGAGACCAGATTTGAACATACGTCTTCCTGACTTTAATTTTACTGAGCCACTAAGCTGCCTCCATCTATACCTATATTTACATCTAAATGCAAAAAAACAATTAGAATTGACTATGACTGAGAGGGCAATAGAAATGCACTTATGTGGCTGTGTACATACAATGCAACATATAATCAATGAAACAATGAAACATAAGAGTTAAAAAAAAGTCATCATGGAATTCTGTGATAAGACGAAAAGATGGATTGATTATGTGGTCAGGATGAAAAATAACAGGTGTTCTGCTAAAGAATGATTCCAGCAAATTGGATAGATGAACTTAAAGAAAGACATGGACAAGAATCCCTTGGGAAGGTAAGGTATCGATGAGCTACAATTTGCATCTTTAATGGCAATTCCAAATTTGACCATGTCAAAAATTCATTTGAACAATTGATTATTACTATCTTTTTCTATAAATATTTCCAAAATCTGTTTGTCCTACTATTTTTTCCCACCATGCCATTTCCATAAATGACACCTTTCTTGGGAATTTGAAAATATACTGCTAGTCTGTACAACTTAGAATCTAAATCTCTTCTTTCTTATGCATTTTGTGCATTAGAATTTACACATTGGAAGTGCCCTCAGCTCTTCTGACCTCTACCTCTGATCTGATCGATTATCTCAGAAATTCCATTTAAAGAGGATATCCATGTTGGCCATGTCTCATTTCTCTCCAGTATGTTACACTCCAGCCTTCCTTTACCTCATCGTATAGAGTTTATGTACTAGCCCACAGTAAATGACAGCAGAAGAAACAATTTTTATAGGCCGAGACAAAATGAAGTCTTTTCTCATAAACCACTCTTTTTTGAATTGTGATTTATAATACCTTTATCTTTATAGTACCTTTATGTTATTCTGGAGGTCCTTGAAGCTATATGACCCTGATTGTTATGATCTACTATCACAAAATATATATTTTACTGACTTTCTCTTTCAGTTTGATAAATACTTTATTCTTGATTTATACCTGAATGCAAATATTACTATGAGGTAATTTCTTTCTTTCTTTCTTTCTTTCTATTTTTTACTGAATAGCATTTTTTTTCAATAACATTTAAAGACAGTTCTTAACATTCATCTCTGTAAGGTTTTAAATTCCAAATTTCTTTCCTTCTCTTCTTCTCCCCCCCTCTTCCCCAAGATAGCAAACAATATGATATAGGTTATACATGTACAAAATAAGATAATTTCTTCACGTTTCTGCAGTATCACCACAAGCAACTTCTAAATCCTAAACTTCTTACATCAATGCCAAAATATTTGGTCAATTAGGGAGGGATTTTTTAATTGGGTAACTATCCTCCAAACAACTATATCACCACCATCACCATCATCATCATGATAGTAATAAGTAATTATAATATGTAAACAGTTTTTAAATTTTGCAAAATATCTTAAACATGTCTCATTTTATCATCACAATAATCTGAGGAGATACTATTATTATCCTGATTTTAGGGAAGAAGAAACAGAGGCAAGTAGAATTTCAATAACTTGGCAGAGTCATATAACTAGTAAGCATCTAAGACTGACACGAGGTTCCTGATACTAAGTCCAAGGTTCTAGACACTAAGCCATCTAGCTGCCTTTTACTAAAAATATTGTTTCCAGTTGATCAGATCATTAAATATACTGAGTGATTTCATTTGTTTGCTTCAAAACCAAGCTTAAAAGCATGACTCTCTAGATAGAGATGGGAAAAGTTATATTCAGACATGGAGATGATATTTGAAAACAGAATGTTTGAAATGTTATTTATGAGAGAAGCAGAGCTGTGTGATGCAGAATTGGGTTTAAATCCCTACTTTGTTGTTAGTGTTGTTGTTTTTTAAATTACCTGTATAGTCTCAAGCAAATTTCCTTCATCTTTCTGACTCAGTTGCCTCATCTGTAAAATGAGAGTGGAACTTCATGATCTTGAAGGTCTCATGTAGCTCTAAATTTGTTATTTGGTTCAAAACCAAGGTTATCATCTCTCTACCAACTCCTTTTTCCTTTTTATTTATTTTCTCTGTCTGCAGCACAGCCATTCACCCTGGCTCCAATGTTCCCAACCTTGGGATTATATTTAATCATTCCCTTTCCCTTCTCTCTCACTCCAATCAGTAACCAAGTTCAGTCCGTTCCACCTTTGTAACATCTCTCTCATTTGGACTCCCGTTTCTTCCCCCTCATGTTTCTCTAGTTCAAGCCCTTATCATCACCCACCAGCACAATTGCTATAGCTTCCTAACCTTCTGCCTCCATTTTCTTTCAGCTCCAGTCCACCACACCTACTCCTATTGCAATCATTTTCATAAGCATGTCAAGCATCAGTTCAAAATGTTTCTAGTGATATCTTTGGTTTTCTGGATAAAGATTAAAATGCTTTCCCTGGCATTCAAAGTCTGCTGTAATCTAGAATCACCCTCCTTATCCAGTTTCATCTTTTATTACTCCCCCACATACACACCTCAACCAAATAGATCTACAAAGCATCATCTGAACACTTTGAGAATTCTCTCACCTCTGTAGTTTTTTTTTTCCCCACACAATTCCACCTGCCCTCCCCACCATTTCACTTTTTCATCCCTTCATTCTTTTAGTCTTCTCAACTTAAATATCACCTCCTCATGAAGCTTTCCTGGATCCAGTGGCCACTAACTCTCCCTCAGACCTGATATAGTACTTCCTCCCTCCTCATTCCCTTGTTCTTATCATGCAGAGGTGAATATTATAATTACTATAGTACAATTATAATGCCCCTTGTCCTTATCCTTTACAAGACAATATGTCTTACCTAAATTTTATCTCCCTGCCTGCACCCACTACAGCTTTCTGACCACAGAGAGATAGGAAGTAGACCTCTACTTTTAATAGAAACTCACTCTAATCATTGTACATGGCAACAACAAGAGCATATGATGATCAATTCTCATGGAAGGACTCTTTCCAACAATGAGATGATTGAGGCCAGTTCCAATTATCTTTTGATGGAGAGCCATCTGCAAAGAAAGAGAGGATTGTGGGAACTGAACATGGATCATAACATAGTATTTTCACTCTTTTTTTGCTGTTTGCTTGTATTTTGTTTTCTTTCTCTTTTTTATCTTTTTAATCTGATTTTTCTTGTGCAGCAAGATAATTGTATAAATATGCATATGTATATTAGATTTAACATACATTTAACATGTTTAACATATATTGGATTACCTGCCATCTAGGGAAGGGAGTTGGGGAAAGGAGAGGAAAATTTGGAACACAAGGTTTTGCAGGGGTCAATGTTGAAAAATTATTTATGCATGTTTTGAAAATAAAAAAGCTTTAATTAAAAAAATAAACTCACTCTACACATGCAGATTAGCACTATCTCTGCAAATTATAATCTTAGAGAATATTCTAGAATACTAGAAGGTTAAGTGACTTGCCTTGAGACTTACAGCCAATACATGTCTGAGAGGAGATAGAACTTAAGTCTTCCTGGCTGTGGTACCAGACCACTTTTCTCTTTTCCATGCTGCCTCCGCCACATGTAGTTGTTGTTGATTCATCAAATCGTGTGCAACTCAATGTGATCCCACAGATTTTGTCAATGGGAGCTCAAAAAATGGATGTTGAATGAATGAATGAACAGATGAATGAATGAGAGTTTATCTGGGAAAGTGAGAGCAACAGGACAATTAACCAGATTTGAGAACAGATTCTACTGCATGATTCTTGTCCAAGTGTTTCTTTTCTCTGGGCCATAATTTCCTACTTCATATACAGTGGCTTTAGACTGGAGTATCTTTAAGGTTCCCTCAAGCTCATATATTTTATATAATATTTTGTTATACAGAGAATTAGATAGTTAAATGTTGTTTAGGAATCAAAATTATTTTGTACAACAACTTAGAATTAAACTAAAAATATTGACTAAAATGCCCTTAGACCCTTAGACTCTATACCCTTAGACCCAATAAATATACCACCGGCATACTCCAAGGAGATCATACAAAGAAAGGTCTTACCTACACTTAAGTATTGGTATGATCTTTTGTCAAGTTAATAAACATTTACTGAGCAGATACCCATGGGCCAAATATGGTATTAAATCCTGAAGATAGGAATAAAAACACAACAAAGACAGTCTTAATCCTCAAAGAAAGTAGTTCTAATCTGAGAAGATAACCCAGAAAAGGAAGATAAGAAAATATGGCAGATGGAAGTCAGGGAGAAGGGGGAATGAGGGCGAGACTCAAGAGTGGAGCCTCAAGAAGAATGAATGCATGTTTGACTTGGACACTTTCCTTAAAATGGAGGTTCTGGGAGGAATCAGCTAATTAAAATGAGGGTATATAGAAGTGGAGGGTGAAAAGTGCAAGAGCAAAGTGAGTCTCTAAGGGGAGAAAGTTCCTATGGCATGGTCAAGAAAGTCCAAGGAATCAATGAGTTGAGGTAAAAAGATCAAATGACAAATCATATTTAAAGTACTTTGGAAATCTTTCAATACTTAAATTAATCTGTGATCATGAGGGCATGGGGACTCCTGGCATCAGTAACGATTTGATTCTCTTCCCTCTCCTAATGCAGTTCTCCTTCATTTCTTTCTGTATATCTCCCAGAGAATTACTTCCCAATGGTCTAAATGGACTCCTAGTTTTCTTAAGGCCTTTTCAATATCAATGTAATCCTAGAGCTATCCATCTTCTATAAACCTGCTTTCCCAACACAATTACTCTCTTAAGAATGACTCCACTTTTCCATGTATTTGATAGGGAATCATTTCCTATTTAAAATTATTTTTAAAATTAAAAAAATTAAATTATAAAATAAATTATGACCTATATATATGACTTACTAATGTAGATTATTAGACTACTTATAAGTCTTACCCTTTGTAAAGGTGAGTAGGCTTTGAAGGTCTTTTTTGTTTTCCATTTCTCACTAATTAGCTAATTAGAATGCTAGTCTTCTGACTTGCAGCAACTTGGGCAGTCTCTTACCCAGTGGATGGAGCACCAGGCCTATAGTCAAGAAGACCTGAGTTTTTATAATATCTAATTATTCACATGGATATCCCCATTAGAATGTAAACTAATGAGAGCAAGGAAGGTTCATGTTTTGACCTCTATAGTTCAATGTTTATTACATAGGTTGGTACTTAGTAAGTACCTAATGCTTATTTGACTGATTGATTCCTGAAATCACAGTGATCTATGGCTATACTGAGAAAATGCTGATATTAGAAAGATGGGTTTTGGCTAACTAACTGGTCTGAGATAAGTCTCCCAAGTTCAATCCAGTTCTCTCTCCTCTTCCTATTCAATTTTGGGTCAAGATCAGAGTCTATTTAACATGAGATATAAAGGAAAGAGCAGTAGACTTGACTCAGTATTTAAAATAACTTCAAGCTTCTAGATCTTAGTTTTCTCACCTATAAGATGATGAGGTTGTACTACATGACCTCAAAGTTCCTTTCCCATCTCTAAAACTATGATTCTATGATTTTATATATTAACAGGTTAATTTAGTGGCTTCTTCATCCAACTGCAATTGTCAGCTCTCTTCCTGCTCAACAGTAACCCTTCCTGATTGCATAGGCAATATACATCTTTCATCCACCGTTTTTCTCTGTGTAGATGGCTAGGCTGATCTATTTTGAGGGATTAGTTCTAATAGAAGCTGCCCTGTAATGATGCAAGGTTCAATTCCATTAGCAAAATGTCTTTTACCAACAGGAATACATTTAGCACCACTTCATCTGTAATAGACCTATTTCCCTCCTTTAGACTAGGGGAATAGAGAATTGCATAGACTGTTTGACTCAGTTGCCTTGTTAGTAAGTTTTGCTGAGTTGCTTTCTCCCCCACACACACACTTTTAAAATTCTTTGTTGTAGAGCATGGCTCACTGAGTGAGACAAAGGTAATTGATAAATAATAAATGAGAAAGAGGAAAAGAGAGAAAGGAAAAGGGAGAGAGAGAAAGAGAGAGAGAGAAACAAAGAGAGATACAGAGAGAGAGAGAGAGAGAGTAAATATGTGAGCATTAACTAGGTACTTACTATGTTCTAAACACTGAGGATGTGTGTAAAAGAAGGCAAGACAATCCCCTCCTCCAGAAGCTTATATCCTAATTCAAGATGACAACATATAAAGAGATGATGGAAAGAGAAGGTGGGGGGAAGAATATAGCATGTAGGCTGAAGAAAGTGTCATAGTGGCCTGGATGATCTGAGACAAGAAGCTGACCTAACAGAACTTAGGGGTAGTGGAAGCCAGTGTGGAGAATGAATTTTTCTGTGGAGTGGAGATAGATGGAGAATGAAGCCCTGACTATGAGATTGTAGGAAATGATATAAAATTGAGATATATTTAGAAGTGAAGGAGAGGCAGAAACAAAAGACATCAATAAAGATCAACTTTAAAAAAAAAAGAAAACTTTTTTAAAAAGCGGTTGTTCATCAGTAGGGAATCCCTTCTTGGTATGCCCTTTGTGCAGGATATTCTCAGTGACAGTTTTGTACACCTTTGATAAGCCCATCCTCTTTGTTTGATGTACACTTCATATTGAACGAACGTTCTAGCACATATTCTCAAGTTGTGATGGCTTTGAGTCCAGTCCCAGCAGCAAACCAAATCTGACACAAGGACACCAACCAATCTGGGAGAAGGAAGTTCACTAGGTGATGAATTTTTAATTCTCATCCACTGATAAAAATGCAAAACATCTCTTAATCTTATACCTCTGGCTTCTTACAGAAATCTTGACTGAGGATGGAAAAAGGGGACCAAGAGCAGAGAATAATTCTGCTTCTTGTGAGTTTGCAAAAATTAACATAACCTTCATTATTCTCAAAAGAAATCTTTGAACACCATGTAAATGTCAGCTATTGCTAATTGATAATTATTCAGTAGATAGGCAGGAACAAGGCATCCAGGGAAGGAAATCTCCCCATTTTTTCTTCCTATCCCATGGCCAGTCACCTGCTGTTCCTTTCATTCCAATATGTTTGGAAGGACCAAGCACATTCTGATTAAAAAATGGTTTTCTGGGACTCTCTTCAAAACAGAAAAATAGAAAAGGAGGGGAATTGTGTGGAGAGAAGCTTTTTTTCTGTACATTTTTCTTTCTCACAGTGTGCATGTGGGGAAATAGGCAAGTAAACAGGGTAGTTTGTAGAATGAAGAACACCTACAGTGCCTTCTAATTCCAAGAGAATGCTTTGATGCTGGGAGTGCATTGTGGTTTTATTGAAGCCAGCATTTCCTCCTACTATGCCAACTAAAACTCCTTTGCAGCTTCCTCCTATGCGGTTCTTATGTATATTTTATCATAAGAACTCACATTTATATAGAATCAGAAGGAAGCAGGAAGGGATCCTCAAGCATCCTATATTCCAACTCTCTCATTTACAGAGAAGGAAACTGAGGTCCAGAAATACTTGACTCATCCCAGACATGAATAAGTTATCAGAGGCCATCTTAGTTCAACCCCCTTCATTTTGTAAACAAAGAAACTAAGTCTCAGAGAAAGAAAGTGACTTGCCCCAGTATGTCCAAGCAGTGAAAGAGTCATTTTTCTAAGGGTATGAAGGAGCAGCTTCTGTGTTCTGAAGGCAATCCTAATACTGGATATTTTTCACTCATTATCTTGTTTGAATCCAGAATTCCAAATCCCCTTGATAACCAATCCAGAGGCCATTTTGAGGCCATTTTGATTAAAATGGTCACTTTAATCAAGCCTCTCCCATTTTACAGTAGAAGAAACTGAGGTGCACAGAAATTTGTTGTTCATCCTTCATTCTCTCAGAGGACTGATGGCAAAGAAATTTAATGATACTCAATAAATGATTTGATTTGATAAATGAAATTTAATAAATGATTTGTCCAAGGCCACACAATTAATACAGTTTAAGGGTCGACTTAAACTCAGATATTCTAAATCTAAATTAATTCTACTCTTTGCAATGCACCATGTGCTATGTATAGTTCTCTAGAGTTTATAAACAAAATGGTGTTTTTGCAACAACTCAATGAGAGGGAAATGTATGTATTTTATCTGTTTCCTATGTCTCCACTATCATTATGCAATGCTCTATCTTCTTGGGAACTGTGCTGTCAAGTTTTCCAGGACTGCTAGAACATGTTGGAGCTTATATCTTACTAGTATAACTGAAAGAACTAAGTCATTTGTTTTCTAAGATCAGGCATCAGATTAGGACTCTGATGGAATATTGTCATCCCCCATTTTACAAATGGGGAAACCAAGGCCCAGAAGAATAAAGCAACTTGCCCTACTAATAAATTTGAAAGTTGGAACTCACATCTAGGCTTTTGGAGGAAATAAACCTAAATAATAGAAAATTACTGAATGTGTTTATATGTTAATCTTGTCTCCTCAGATAAAATATCTGAGCAATTTGAGAGCTCATTTCTGTCTGAGAAGAAGAAATGAAATAACCAATTGTCATTTTTCTCCTTGATATCTCATCCGCCCATTCTTTGTCTACTTGAGTTACCAAATTCCCATCTGGTCACTCTCATTTCTTTCCTGTCCCTTTCTTCTGATCACAGTCAGTTATGTCTTATATAACTCTATATTGAGGAACTGTGGCTATATCTTAGCGTAAATCTTCTTTCTTATTTCACTGTATTTCATCCCCCAGGATTCTGCACATTTTAAGCCATATAGTATGGAAGCCTTGATGCCTTGTTAAAGAACCACAGGATTACAGATTGAGAGCTGAAAGGAACTTTGGTGGTCACCAAGTCCAGTTCCTTCATTTTATAAGTGATAAAACAGAGGCATAGAGAAGTTAAGGGAATTGCTTAGGATCTCATAGCTAGGAAGTGAATAAATCAATCTATTTATTCTAAAACTTTCTTTTCAGAACCAGATGAAATGAAATGACTTGCTTAAAGTCACATAGTTTATATATGTGGGAAACTAGCATTTGAACTCATATTTTCTGATTACAAATTCAGTCTTCTTCCTCTTCCTCTCCTCCTCATTGGGAAAAAATATTTGGGAAATGAATTTGTGCCTTCTTTCATTCCTAATATTCTAGGATGCAATCCCAGTTTGCCCCTTAACCACTTCTTCTTCTTCTCCTGGGAACAAATTCAGAGCCTCTCTAGTCTTAGTCTTAGAATTTAGCCTAATCACAACCGGCACAAATGGCTCTTTCATATATGGCTCAATTGGTTCTGTAATCAGTTCTCACCCCATCCCCAATTTTTAAAAAAATCACATTGGATAAGTGTTCTAATTTTAAAGAGAAAGAACATACTGTCGATAACTTCTAAATTTTAAAAGGAATAAAAGTAGTTTTGAACATTACAAATAATTTAAATGATTTTAAAAGGTAAAAGTTTCAAGAAGAAAAGTTTAATTTTGCAATTTGTTACTAAGTATGTAATAATAACATTTAACAGGGGACCAAATTAAAACTGAAAAAGCAAGATTTCAATCATAAAAGTGTGGTATAATAAAGAAATCATCAGGTCTATTGTCAGAGGACCTGTCTTTGTAATATTTATTATATGAACTTAGGAAAGTAAATTACTTCGTCTTTCTGGGTCTCAGAAAGGTCTTTCTCATCTGTAAAATAAGTGGGTTAGACTAGATGATCTTTATGGCTTCTTCCTCCATTTAAATTTATGATAATTCACAAAGTTTTATCATTTCACGAAACACATTCTGATTTTTGTGTGCTTATTCCCTGAAACAAATTGATGGAAGAGAAAGGGTGCATTTTTTGTAAAGAGTTTGAGAATGTTGCTCTAAACCTGTTGATTCCCTGTGGATTCTTTGCTTGGTTTAGCCTCAAGGTGAAAACATTGATAGTTTTATCTCTACACCAGCTATAATTAGGGACAAACCTTCAATCTCTGACTATTAACAATCAATTCTACTGCAGAGGGGCTCAGTTTTGAAAGGGGAGAAAGGATTTGTAAAAATTCCCATTACAAAACAAATATATTGATGCAAATGAAAGGAAGAAAAAACAGATTTTTCAAATTGTTTTAGGATTCTTTGTAAAACAAAAATGTTTGCACAAAAAAAAAAATGAAAGAAAGAAAAAACTAAGTGTACCATGATGGAAAGAGTTCTGGATTTAGAATCAAAGGATCTGAGTTCAAATTCTACTTCTGTTAGTTTATTTAATTTTGATTTTTTTCTCAGTTACTTGTAAACAAACATCTTTAAAATTCTTTTAAAAATTTTTAGTTCCAAATGTTTTCCCTATCCCTTTCAAGCAATTTAATATAGATTATTATGTGCAGTGATCAAAATATTACCATATTAGCAAGGTTGCAAAGAAAATACAGACAAAATAAAACAAGAATAATAAAGAAAGCTTTAAAAGTATGCTTCAAATGGTATTCAGACACCTCATTTCTTTCCCTGGAGATGGATAGCATGTCCCTCATAAGCCCTTAGGAATTTATACCCTTATATAGCTCAGAGTAGCTAATTTATTCACGGATGATTATCCTATAATGTTACTATTACTAGGTACAATGTTCTCCTGCTTCTGTTCATTTCACTTTGCATCACTCCATATTAGGTTTCCCAGGTTTTTTTCTGAAAGGAACTTGCTTATCATTTCTTATGGCAAAATAATATCCCATCACAATCTTAAAACACAACATGTTCAGTCATTTCCCAATTGATCCCCTTAATTTCCAATTTTTTGCCACCACTAAAAGAGCTGCTAAAATATTTTATACATATATATCTTTTATTTTTCCTTTTTTTCTATTTGGAATACAGACTAGTAATAGTATTGATAGATCAAAGGATAGGCATAGTTTTATGTTTTTGAGTGTAGTTCAAAACTGCTTTCCACAGTGGTTGGATCAGTTCAAAACTCTACCAATAGACTATGAGTATTCCAATCCTCTCCTACATTTGTCATTTTCTGTAATTTTAGCCAATATAATAAGTTTGAAGTGGTATCTCAGAGTTCTTTTAATTTGCATATCTCTAATCAATAGTGATTTAAAGCATTTTTTATATGACTATAAATAACTTTGATTTCTTCATCTGAAAATTGCCTGTTCATACCTTTCAACTATTTATCAATTAAGAAATGACTTATACTTTTGTAAATTTGATTCAGTTTTCTCTTTATTTGAGAAATGAGTCCTTTGTCAGTGAAACTTGGTTAAAATTTTACTTTCTCTTCCCACTTTTGTTCCCTTTTAAATTTGATGCAATCTAATTTATCTATGTTATAGCCCATAATATTGTCTGTTTTATTATTTATTTGTTCATTGTCTATTTCTTTATAGATCTGACAGGTAAAATCTTCTATGTTCCCCTTATGATACCATCCTTTATGTTTAAATCATGTATCTTTTATGCTTCCCTAATGATACCACTATGCTTATGATACCCTCCCTTTATGTCTAAATCATGTGCCCACGAATGTTTGTGGCAGCCCTTTTTGTAGTGGCTAAAAACTGGAAACTGAATGGATGTCCATCAGTTGGAGAATGGCTGAATAAATTGTGGTATATGAATATTATGGAATATTACTGTTCTGTAAGAAATGACCAACAGGATGATTTCAGAAAGGCCTGGAGAGACTTACACGAACTGATGCTGAGTGAAATGAGCAGGACCAGGAGATCATTATATACTTCAACAACAATACTATATGATGACCAGTTCTGATGGACCAGGCCATCCTCAACAACGAGATCAACCAAATCATTTCCAATGGAGCAGTAATGAACTGAACCAGCTATGCCCAGAAAAAGAACTCTGGGAGATGACTAAAAACCATTACATTGAATTCCCAATCCCTATATTTATGCACACCTGCATTTTTGATTTCCTTCACAAGCTAATTGTACAATATTTCAGAGTCTGATTCTTTTTGTACAGCAAAATAACGTTTTGGTCATGTATAGTTATTGTGTATCTAATTTATATTTTAATATATTTAACATCTACTGGTCATCCTGCCATCTAGGGGAGGGGGTGGGGGGAGTAAGAGGTGAAAAATTGGAACAAGAGGTTTGGCAATTGTTAATGCTGTAAAGTTACCCATGCATATATCCTGTAAATAAAAGGCTATTAAATAAAACAAAAACAAAAAAAAAAATAAATAAATCATGTGCCCATTTTGATCTTATGTAGGTATGCCTTGTGAAATGTTTGAATATACTTATTAATACTACATTCTTGTCCCGGACTCTTGGATCCTTTAGTTTGTCAGACAATAATTTACTAATATGGTTATATATTGTTTTGTATTTTGTATCTAATCTATTCCAATGATTTGTCACCATTTCTTTTTTTAAAGCTTTTTATTTCCAAAATATATACATAGATAGTTTTCAACATTTATCCTCGAAAAATCTTATATTCCAAGTATTTTTCTCCCTCCCTTTCCTCCACTCTCTCTTAGACAGCAAGTAATTCAATATATGTTAAACATGTATAAATCTTTTATACATATTTCCACAAATATCATGCTGCATAAAAGTCAGATTAAAAAGCAAAAAAAAAAAAAAAAAATGAGAAGGAAAGCAAAAAGCAAGCAAACAACAACAAAAGTGAAAATACTATGTTGTGATCTATACTCATTCCCCATAATCCTCTCATTGGGAACAAATGACTCTTTCCATCACAAGACCATTGGAACTGGTTTGAATCATCTCTCTGTTGAAAAGCATTATATACATAAAAATTGATCATCGTACAATCTTGCTATTGCAGTGTATGATGATCTCCCATTTCTGCTCACTTCATTTAGCATCAGTTCATGCAAGTCTCTCCAAGCCTCTCTGAAATCAGCCTGTTGGTCAGTTCTTATAGAATAATAATGCTCCATAACATTAATATGCCATAACTTATTAAGCCATTCTCCAGCTGAGGAGCATTCATTCAGTTTCCAGTTTCTTGCCACTACAAAAAGGGCTGCCACAAACACTTTTGCACATGTGGGTCCTTTTCCTTTTTTTGTGATCTCTTTGGGATATAGGTCAGTAGAGTCTGTCACTACTTCTTAGCCAATACCAGATTGTTTTGATGATTACCACTTTATAATAAGTCTGAGATCTGTCTTCCTTCCTTCATCGATTCCCTTGATATTCTTGACTTTTCATTCTTCCAGGTAAATTTTGTTATTTCTAGTTCTGCTACTGACAATTTGTATGTCCTTGGGCAACTCATTGAAGATTCCTCTGCTGTATAAAAAAGGGGGGTGGGGAATATAACTACTTGTATGACTTTGGTATTATTAAGCTCCCTTGATTTCAGTTCCCTTACCTGGCCAATGGGGTGACATAGTGGATAATCACACAGGGTCTAGAGTTATGAAAAAAAATCACTTAAGGCTATTTGCCTCAGTCTCCTCATGTATAAAGTGAGCTGGAAAAGGAAATGTCAAACCACTCTAGTATCTTTGCCAAGAAAAACCTGAAAGGGGTTTATGAAAGTTACAGATGACTAAAACAATTGAATAAAAATCTGCACATTGAAAGGATTGAATTATATGACTTCTGAGGTCCCTTCTAGATCTAAGCTTATGGTTCTAAATCCTAAGGATTCCCTAGAGATCAGAGGACTCCCATTAGGAAATTCATCTGAAATGATATTTAAAGACTTCAACTGGCATTTAATTTTGTTCATGAGCACATCAATAGAATGAATGAGACCTCTATTACTACTTTCAGTGATAATCTGAGTGTAAAGAATTGTATTAGGAAAGAAAAAACTTGAGTTCTTGTTTTGTCTTTTCTATGAACTAGTTGTGAGATGTCAGACAAACTATACTTCTTAGATTTACATACCTAGAAAATGAAAATACTGGATTAGACCTTAGAGATCCCTTGCAGGTCTCACATTTGATCACTTTCATTCTAAAATTTAGAACTCTCCTCTTATTGAAGAGTGTTTGCGTTAACAGTGGTATTATAGTGGAGAACATTTTGTCAACACAAAATCATACTCTTGACTTTCTAAGCGGAAACAATTGAGGTAAAATTATCTCTAGCCTGTCACACATAGTGATTGTTCTTCATTGGTGTCCTATTCTTTGTAACCCCCATTTTGGGTTTTCTTGGCAAAGGTTTGACATTACCTTCTCCAATTCATTTTACTGAGAAGAAAACTGAGGGTTAAGTGACTTACTTGCCCCACTGGACATCTTGATCTGAAGATGGATTTGAACTCACAAAGATGAATATTCCTGGTTGCAGACCTAGTGATCTGTCTGCTGTGCTGTGCTATGTAGTTACCTTACATAGTGGTAGTAATGTGCATTTTCATTGGTTGTGGTACTATTATTCTAGTCATTAATAAGTCAATTCCCATCCTGTTTAAGGAGATAATTTTAAAAACTTGGGCACACAGAGTAAGAGTACAGAATTGAGGGACTGGGTGAGGGACCATATGTCCTAATTGCTTGCTGAAGTCAGAATATGCCACCAAACTATACTACCATCCCCTAGCACTCCATTTTATTCTATTTATTCTATTCCAATTTCCATCCATTCCATTCCTCTTATGCCATTAGGTTCCTTTTCATTCCCTTCCATTTCAGATACTCTCTAGCTACAAATTCTACTCTATTCTATCCATTCCATTCCACTCTACTTTGTTAAAATCCACTCTATCACTCTATCCTTCTTTACTTTTTCCCATTTAAACCTTCTGATTTCCACTCTATTTCATTTCATTCAATAGTAATTGACTCTATCCCACTCTGTTCTATTTTATTCCACTTTATCACAATCCACTTAATTTCCTTTTCTTGTATTCCACTCTAGATCCTTCACTTCCCTACCAAGCATTCTGTTCCGTTTCATCCCACTTTCCCCCATTTTAAGTCATTCTAGTCATTTTTCATCCCACTTTTCCCCATTTTAAGTCATTCTATTCACTTTTGTTATACTGCATTCTACTTGCTCCCACTCGACTCCATTCTTTTTTTTTTATCATTATTCTGCTCTACTCCATTCTGTTCCATTGTTCTGCATTCCACTCCCCTTTATTCCATTTGACTGCATTGGGTTATATTTTTCTTCATTCCATTCTATTCTATGGCAAACAATTCCATTCTGTCCTTTGCCATTTTGTTCCATTTTATTTGACTCACTAGCAGACCATTTCAAACTATTGGGTTCTACCAGTTCCATTTCATTATACTCCCCTCCATTTCATTTTACTCCATTCTATAGCCATCAATTCTATTCCACCCCATTCTATCACATTGCACTGTATTCTATTTTCTTATACTGGGGTGACATCATTTCATCTTTCTACTTATAATACCATTCCATTCTATTCTCCCCTTTTTCCATTTTATTTTTTTCCATTCTACAACCTCTGACTATACTCCATCCCATTCTTTTTTGTCCCCTTCCTCTCCATTCTGTTCTATTTGATTCCAGACTGAGTGCCTACTATGTGACCACTAACACTAAAATGCCCCATTGCAACTCTCTGTTACTTGATTTAATCAATTCAGCAAAAACAGCAGTCAAACTAGTTGCTTGGCAACATATAGAGAAAATGATAGGTGAATTGAATTTTTCCCCCTTTCGTCACATTGCTATGGCATCATGTAGACACAGTCTGGGGTCAATTTGGTTGACTGTGAATGTCTCTTTTTTTTTTTTCTTTTGAGTTGGTGGCAAAGCAGATCCCTGGATATTGTGGTCTGCTTTGTATTGTCAGTAGATGGGGAATATTTTATCAGTAAATAGAATGAATTGTCAAATTCCAACTCTCCCAATCTGGGAAGAAATATTTATCACAGAAAAAGCAATGTGCAAATGAGAGCATGAGGTTTTCGGTGTTTTACAGCTGCTGCTGTTGCTGCTGCTATTGAGAACACAAAACACTCTCAGCTCTGTAGGCAAACTCTTTCCAACTGGAATATGCTCAAATGCCAAATACCTGCCACCAAGAGAGCCAAGTAGACTAAGTGTTCGAAAAATGAGTTTCTTTGCTGTCTATGGTCTTTGGGTGCCAACCAAAACTCAATAAGAGTTGACATTAAAATAGCCATTTAAACTTTACAAAGCTTTTTTTTTTAACATGGTATTGTCTCATTTGATCCTCATATCAACTCTGGGTAAGTACTCCAGACATTATCATTCCATTTTATGGATGAACAAACTGGATCTCAAACAGGTTAAATGAAGTAGCCATGATCACAAAGATAGGAGGGATCAAAAGCCCCATACAAAACCAAGACTTCTGGTCCTATGTCCGGTATTCTATCCTTTATACCACATTGCTTCTCTGTACTCATTTGGAAATCACTTATTCCCAAAGCCTTGATTTTAAAGAGAAGGAAAGAGGCCCAGAATCATGGCTTCTTCATGGTCACCCAATTAGAAAATATCAATCCTGGGTTTTGTCTTTCTGGACATGAGTCCTATGTTCTTTCTACTATACTACATTGTCAATAAAAATATGTCATTATTAAAATATGGAAAAGTTTTATTAAGTGTCTACTATGAACCAGACACTATGCTGGAGATAACAAAAAGAAGCAGAAGACAATCTCTACCCTCAAGAATTTTAAAATCTAGTGAAAACTGTATTTCTGCTAAAGACTGGGGATACAAAGAAAGGCAAAAATGTGGTCCTTGCCCTTAAGGAGATCACATTATAAAAGGAGAGACAATAAATAAATATGCATATAGGTCTATACATTCAAAATATATACAATGAACATAGAAGGCAAACTTGGAGGGATGGCACTAGCAATTGGAGAAGGAGAAGATCTCTTGGACATTTAATATGAATTGATTCTTGAAAGAAACCAAAGAAGCCAGGAGATGAGAAGAGAGCCTTTTAGGAATGGGAGATGTCTGTCCAGTGAAAAGGCATGGGGCTGGCTGACAAACATTGTATGTGAGGAAAAGCAAGGAAAAACACATAAGAAGACTGAAAAGGTGGGAAGGGGCAAAAGGGAAAAAAATCAGAAAAAAAAGGGAAAAGAAATCAGAAGATCATTCATTGTGCCCTGCTTTAGGGCCCTGCTTTAAGACAAGCAAATGGAAGGTATTTCACACATACAAAATAGGCCATTTAAGGGGATTTTTTGCCTTATCGAAAGATTCTCCATGGGACACTCTTAGACTGCAAGCTCCTGTAGTGTAAGTAAATAAGATTCAATTTACACAATTTCAGGGTTACAGATAAATTTTCTGGAACCCATCAACTGTGAAATATGAGGCATATCTATAATGGCAACAACTAGGAGAGACAGCGGGTCGTAGAGCAACGAAGGTTGAACTTGAAGTCACAATACCAAGGCTCAAAGCCCAACTGCTACCATTATTATAATCAGGAAGACAGGGCAATTTATCTGTGAAGCAAGAAGGGAGCAGCTGCTGCCAATAACCATGATGCACTCCCCATTCCTTTCCTCCCTCTGGGAATGCCAGAGCAGCCAGTCTCCAAAAGCTAAACTATCTCAGTGGTCTCAGTTGGTGTCTCTAAACTGATTCTCACCTTGAAAAGCGATCAGTATTGTCTTTAAGAAGAGCAAAAGAATCAAGGGGAAACTTTGTGTGGGAAAGCAGTGCACAGCTGGGGAAACTGATAGCTTACGGGGTTATAGCTTTTTTCCTGATCTGCATAATTTGTATTCTGATGTCTGCATATATCAAATCTATGGAGGATTTCATGTTGTTGACTGTGTAAACTATTACAGGTTTTAATAGAATAAAGTGCACCAATAGAAGATTATCTTTCTTGGCTCTGTCCTTTAAGAAATCCCTTAATTTCTCAGGTTTACTCTCAAAATCTTTGGTCATGAAGGAATAATTTGCTATTTATATTATACCATTATCAGGCCCCCAAAGAGTAGGTGTGCTTGTAGCTGTGAGGGACCTGCCAAGCTCCCAGCAGACTCTGTCCTGGTCCTCCACAGCTTCAGCGGCCGGCCTCGAGGATCATTTCATTTTTTGAATATCTATCCCTAGCACTAACATATGGTAGGAATTCTTGTCGATTGATTGATTTGATTTAAAAGGAGTCAGATATAGTGTGTGTGTGTGGGGAATGGCTTGGGGATCATCAGTTCTGTGTCAGAGTGCTTGAGTTCAAATCCTACAAGTGATGCTTACTGAACACAATAAATGATTTTGGGAAAAGTACCTTAGCAACCCTATGTTTTAGTTTCCTCATCTATAAAATGAAGAGATCTGATTAGATGACATCTAAGGTCCCCTTCCACTGTAGGTCTATGGGCTTATTGCTTGGGCAGTGATAAAGGACAGCTCAAAGACACCTTCTTCAAGTGTGCTTTCCTTCCCTTTTTCCTTCCTTCCTTCCTTCCTTCCTTCCTTCCTTCCTTCCTTCCTTCCTTCCTTCCTTCCTTCTTTTCTTCCTTCCTTCTTTCCTTTTTTATTCCCTTCTTTCCCTCCTTCTTTCCTTCCCTCCCTGCTTCCTTCCTCCCTCCTTCCCTCTCTCTCTCTTCCTACCATTTATACCATTTATATTGTTTTCCTCATTATCTCTCATACTAACTTATTGCTTTATATATTTTCTCCTCCATTAGAATGTGAGTTGCATCTCTAGTGTCATCATACATAGTAAGAATTTAATAATTGCCTGTAATCTGATTTGCTAATGATGACATAAGTGTCTATGAACATTTTTTTGGAACTTCTTCTATTTTCTTATATGTACCTATGTCAAATGTTATGGGAACCTGGCAATTTAGAGCTTGAATTCAGGTGGCTTTGACTATTACCGCTGTAGTGCTGAGTAAACCATTTACCTTTTCTGAGCATCAGTTTCTTCATCTGTAAAATGAATATATTAATGCACTATTTATTCCCATAAGGTTGTCCTGAAGGAAAGGGCTTTGTAAAGTACTATGTAAATATGAGCAATTATTATTATAGATATATATTATAATTACCTTTTTGCTTAGAATAAATACCTCTTTAGACTGTAAGTTTCATGAAGACAGAACCCATCTCTGATACAGTATATGCCTAATACTTTTTTATGAGTTCTAGATGAGTAATTACTATTATTGTCTGCCTCTAGCTGCTCACAGAATCATAAATTTAAAGCTAGAAGTGATCTTAGAACCATAAAGCCTAATCGCTTAATATTACAGATGAGTAAATTGAAGCCTTAGATGATTTATCCCAGTTCACATAGTTAATAAATAGCTGAGACAGGATTAAAACCGAGGCCTTCCTGACCTCAAGTACAGTATCCTGGAAATATCCTCATGTGGAGAGAAATGTGAATATAGAGAGACTTAACTGCTCCCAATTTCCATTCTATATCTGTCAATCAACATGCCTTTATGGAACATGCATTCTTATACTTATCCAGAGTACTTGAGAGTGAGTTAATACCACTTCTGACTGTCAACCTTTAATAGGATTCATTTCTCAAAAGATCATAGGGAGCACTGTATTCTCTGTGTATCAATAACCAGAAGATGATCACATGAAAGTCCTTTTTAACTGTAAAAATTCTTGCTAGAAATCATAACAGCAAATGAAAGCAATGGCCAAGCCAGGACGCAGAATAAGACAGATTTTTGGATGTGATCAATATGGAATTTTTCTTTTGGCTTGATGGTGTTTATTTTTTAAAAGGGGAAGAGAGGAATAGGGAGACGTGAAATAGGATTTTCCCACCCCATTCCCCAGAATGAGAAAAGAACAGAAGGAAGGCCAGAAGGAATCACATGTAAGCAGGACAGCTTTGAAAGTTACATGTTGAATTTATTATATACTTAGAAGAAAATCAAGCTGTTCATAGTAGAATTTTTTAGTTTCATAGATAATCTTCTACTGTTCTAAACTTCACATAGAAATGTTCATTTTTTATGTTTAAGTTCAGAATAAAAAGAAGAGGAAATGGGAGGGAGAAGACTCCCTCAAAAGAACAACAAAACTCTTAAAGGATCTCATAAGAACAAAAACATTGACATTTTACTGCAGAGTTCCTCAGTATATACACAAACACACATGCGCACACAAATGCATACACACACATACACAGAGAGTAGAGCATCTGTGATACCCTCTGCAACTGGATAGAATTATAGATTTGCATATAGAAAAGATATTAAGGCTCTTTTAGTCTAACCTCTTCATGTTTTCAGATGGAGAAATCGAGTCAGTTACTTTAGCTCAGGAAGCTAGTGACAGAGGAGAAATTTGAATTACTCATCATTCCTCAACACAACCTAATTTTTTTTACATCCTTTGCCCAATATATAATCTCCATATGGAATGCTCTGGCCCAATATCTGTGCTCATTGCAATTCTAACCATTCTTCAAAATCCAGTGGGATTTGTGAGATGGTGTCACGGAAGGTATCTTTACTCATCATTGTTACATCTCCACCAAAACTTCTCCTCATACTCAGGAGCATTCAATGGCCATATTTCCAGAAGAACAAAACAAAACAAAAAGTCAGAGTACCACCATCCAGCTTTAATGGATCCCAGTCTCAGAAGGACTGATGTGTTGGTCCTTTATCACTAAAGATACCGCTTCAGGCTTACCCCTCTATAAAGCACGGCAGCAACATTCAACTATGGAACTATAAAGGAAGGAAGCATTTTCAGGAATTCATAAGGAATTAAAACACACCAGCCGCTCCTGTCATGTATGAAACTTCCTTGGCAAGTGCCTTATTCTCAAGAACAGTGTTAGAACAACTGCTGCAGAGCTCCTGCCAATCAAACAGTCAATCAGTCAATCAACTATACTTTTAAAGTCCCTTTGGTAGCCTGAATCTTTGACTCTGTGCTTGGGGTCTATGGGAGGATTTCACTGGGGAAAAAATTAAGAAGGCAATCTCCCTTGACTGAGGGAGATTGATGGGAGATTCAGAAGGGACAAATGGACTGAGGACCAAGGCTGGGATGTACCTCTCAGATTCCTCACATTCACATACATCCAAAAACTTTGTATCCAGCATCACTGATAGTTTTAATCCTCTGTAATGGCTTTCCCCCCATGGTGATGAAGGACTTCCAAACGTCCACTGGCTCATCTTCTGTTTCCTCTTCTCTCCTTTACTTCCTAAGATTTAAAATTTGACGGGATCTCAGAAATCATGACAGAAAGGTGCAATGGAAAAAACTTTGGATTTATTTGTTCAGTTTGGAGTCAGATGTTTAGTCATTTCAGTATTGTCGGACTCTCCATGATTGCCTTTGGGATTTTCTTGACAAAGGTACTGAAGTGGTTTGTCATTTCCTTCTCTAGTTCATTTGACAGATGAGAAGACTGAGGCAAATAGTTAAATGACTTGTCCAGGATCACATATTAAGTGTCTGAGGCCAAATTTGAATACAGGAAAATGAGTCTTCCTGACTGTAGAGATACTCTATCCTTCAAAATGAGAGGTTAGATGAGATGATATCTAAGGTCCATCTTTAATTCTATTATCTCTCATAAGGGGCTTTACCCTTGTTTGTCTCATGGTTCCCTCTGCCAATATAGTGAAGTCTATGTGCCCCTTTTCACAATCATGTTTTTAAGTGTGTAATATAAAATACATAAAATTACAAAAGCAAAAATATATATATATACGTATCTATATATCTATATCTATATATATGAAAAGACAGAGAAAGATATCATTAAGAAAAAGAGCTCAGACAAATGTTGGAGGGGTTGCAGGAAAACTGAGACATTGATGTTGGTGGAGATGTGAACGGATCCAACTATTCTGGAGAGCAATTTGGAATTATGCTCTAAGAGTTATCAAACTATGCATACCCTTTGATCCAGCAGTGTTACTACTGGGCTTATATCCCAAAGAGATATCAAAAAAAAGGAAAGAGACCTGTATGTGCCAAAATGTTTGTGGCAGCCCTTTTTGTAGTGGCTAGAAGCTGGAAATTAAATGGATGCCCATCAATTGGAGAATGGCTGGGTAAATTGTGGTATATGAATGTTATGGAATATTATTGTTCTGTAAGAAATGACCAGCAGGATGAATACAGAGAGGCTTGGAGAGACTTACAAGAACTGATGCTAAGTGAAATGAGCAGAACCAGAAGATCATTATACACACTTCAACAACAATACTGTATGAGGATGTATTCTGATGGACGTGCATATCTTCGACAAAGATCCAATTTAGGTCCAACTGATTAATGATGGACAGAATCAGCTACACCCAGAGAAGGAACACTGGGAAATGATTGTGGACTACTTGCATTTTTGTTTTTCTTCCCAGGTTATTTTTACCTTCTGAATCTGATTTTTCTTGTGCAACAAGAGAACTGCACGGATCTGTACACATATATTATATCTAAGATATACTCTGACATGTTTAACATGTATGAGACTGCCTGCCATCTAGGAGAGGGGATGGTGGGAGGGAAGGGAAAAGTTGGAACAGAAGTGAGTGCAAGGGACAATGTTGAAAAATTACCCATGCATATGTTCTGTCAATAAAAAGCTATAATTTAAAAAAAGAGCTCAGGAATCCCACGAAAAGATCCCCTGATTTTGAGATTTTACTCAAGATCTTAGAAACAGTTACAAAATGAACAATATTGATATAAAGAATAACAAAAGCAATTTGAAATTAATGTTTCAAAATGTTTAAGAAGAATCTTGGTCTCAAAAAAAAAGATATGGAAAGACTACTCCTCTGCTTCCATCTTTTGTAGAGGTTTGGGGGGGAGGGGTACAAGTGTGGAGCATTGTATATAGTATCACTATTTTCCCCCTCAATATAACAATTAGGTTTGCTGATTTTCTTCTTCCTCATTTAAAATATTTTACCAAAGAATGGCTCATTGGGAGGGGAGAGGAGAGATACAAGGTGATAGAGGTGATATAAATACAAAAAGATATCAGTAAAAGTTTATTTTCAAAAAAGAAAAGAAGTTGAAAAATCCAATTCATACCCAGGTATTATAAATCCAAATCCTTTTTTTTCTATATAATAGCTAAAATGTGGACCTTGACTACACGAGGCTTCCCTAGATAGATTCCAAGCTCTTCACCCTGGCTCCCAGATCTCAAAAAGAGAACAGATCTGGGAGAGGAGTTTCATAGGGAGCTGAGTTTTAAATATTCATCTTATCTCAGTAATTGAACAGCCATCCCTGGAGGGTTTCCTCATATGTTTACAATGGGTGCAATTAAATTCTAGATAAATAACAGTTATTAAATGAACAAATATAGGTCTGATGCTAGGCAGAAACTAGCCTCCTGACATCCTCACCTGAATCATTTGCTTATTTAGATCAGAGGAGAAACTGGGACAGATGGGGTAATAACCAGACTGTTTCTGACACATCTCTATGCCTATTTAAATAGGAAAAGGTCTCGGGCTCAATTAAAGGGGAGAAAGCAGCAAGGTGATCCGGGATATTTTTAGATTCCTCCTCGCACCACAAACTTAAAGATCTATTTCAGCATTCCTCTCTGGGACATTAAAGCTCAAGAAATAACACAATTTAGCTACCTTTCTGTCCCACACTGACAACTCTCAGAAAGGGGGCTTCCTGAATGTACTTTAATCTGGATGGATAGCTCGGCAACTTTTAAGAAAAAATTGCCAGTTAGCATAATTAGGAGACTGCACTTAGAGCATTCCAAAATGTTTATCTCTCTCACTGCTGGAGTTTTTGCAGAATCCATTTATCTCACATGGTCAGTGGGAACAAAGAAGCAGGAGGGGGAAGAATGGGTTTTATGGAAGAAATGAATTTTCTGTCAGTGGAAACAGATTTCTGCTCTCCTGATAAATATGAGCTAAAGCAGAAAGAAGCTACTGATGTTGACCACGTCATTATGCTGTTAACTGGGATTATTCTTCTCCCTGAAGCTAACACCAGGTGGCCTTCCCATCACCTGAATTTTCTTGGTGCACCAGGGAGATTGATATGCTTATGTCAAGTCAAACATTAATTTACCAAGCATCTTCTATGACCAGATGTGTCATCCATCCATTCATCCATCCACACATATGTATGTGTGTGATACATGTACGTGGTTTTTAGTCTTTTTTCAGTGACCCTATTTGTCTTGTTGGAGTTTTCTTGGCAAAGATACTGGGAGTGGTTTTGCCATTTCCTTCTCTAGCTCATTTTACAGATGAGGAAACTGAGGCAAACAGTTTAAATGCCCAGGATCACACAACAAGTATCTAAGGCTAAATATGAACTCAGGATTTCCTGACCACAGACCCAATGCTTTATTTATTGTACTAGCTAGCTGTCATATACATGTGCATGCACATGCTTATGTGTACATATGTAAACACGTCCATCTACACATATCCATGTAGATGTGCACACATGTGTGTTCATATATATACAAACATATATGTGCATATAAACATATTTGTATATTTATATGCATGCATATATATGTACATGTATATGACATATCCTCACAATATGGTTGTATATATGTACATAAAAATCCAAAATAAAGCCAAGGATATGGTACATTTGATAAAATGGGACCGTGAGATCAGAAAATCTGAATTGGAATACTGGTTCTACCCTTTACTGGCGATGGAATATTGGGCTTTAGTTATTCTTCCAGGGATGTTATAAGGCTTCACATTGTGGAAAAGAACCCTCTCTGAAAAAAAATGAGGTTTGAGATTGCCCCAAAATGCAAGAATGAAAGATGAAGGAAAAAGAAAAAAAAATGAAGGGAAGAACTGAGCAGGCTTTGACACATGACCACCAACAATGCAAGGCACAATGTAGGTACTTACTAAGTGTTATTGACTGACTGTTCCTCACATGGGTCATTCCCCTTTCCCATGTATTCCCTTGTGTCCTACACTTCTAGAATATCTTATCTTATTTTAAAATGCTGCTTAAACATCATTTTTCACCTGAAATCTTTTCTCATAAATTCCTAAATGCAGGGAATACAAAGAAAATCAAAATACAGCCCAGACTTTTAAGGAGCTTACAATCTAATAGTTGGGATAATATGCAAACAACTACCTACAAATAAGCTATATGCAAAATAAATAGGAAAGGCATTACACTTAAGGGATTGGGAAAGACTTCCTATAGAAGGTGAGATTTTATTTAACACTTGAAGGAAGCCAGGAAAGCCACGTGGTAGAGATGAGAAGAAAGAGAATTCCCAGCGTGGAAGACAGCCAAGAAAATACCTCAAGCCAAGAGATGGATTGTCTTGGTCTAGGAATAGCATGGAGGCCAAATCCAAGATTGAAAAGAATTAAGAAAACAGGAAATGATAGGTGTAAAAAGTCTTTGATTGCCAAGTGACAGATGTTAAATTTATTCATTATTATTTAAATAAATTTAAATTAAATGTATTATAATATAAATTTAAATTAAATTTGTTATAATATAAATTTAAATTAAATATATAAAATTTATATATATATATATATTTGAAATTATAGAATTTAGAAATGTTACAAAGATAAAATGGATAGGCCTTGGTAAAAGGTTGGATATAGAAGGTGAGAGAGAGTGAGGACTTCAGAACATCACCTTAGTTTTGAGCTTGGAGGACCTGGAGGATAGTGTGACTTCAGTAAAGTTTGGTATAGGAAGAAAATTTGTCAGGGGAAAGATAATGAGTTCCATTTTGGAAATGTCGAGTTTAACATTGTCTACCAGATGTTCACTTTGAAATATCTAGACAGTTGGTGATGCTAGACTAGAGGTATCAGAGAGCTTAGGACTAGATAAATAGATTTGAGAATCATCAATGTAGAGGTAACAATTGAATCCATAGGAGCTGATGATATCCCCAAATGAAGTAGTAGAGAGGCAGAAGAGAAAAGGGCCAAGAACCCAACCCAACCGTCATGAGAGGCCATGACCCGAACAAAAAAGGAGAGTGAGCAGCTGTCAGAGAAGTAGAAGGTGAACCAGGAGAGAGGAGAATCTCAAAAATGTAGAAAGAGAAGAGAATCAAGGAGAAAAGAATGATCAACATTGTTAAAGGATGTAGAGAGGTCAGGAAGGATGGGAATTAATGAAAAGCCATTAGAGTAGGCTAGTTGGCCTGGATCTCAGAGGGAGGGAAGAGAAACTGAAAAGCGAGGTTGGGGACGAGTGGAGAGGGGGTCTCCAGTCAGGTGATCAGCTTCAAATCCCACTCCTAATTCATATTAACTATGTGGTCCTATGCAAGACATTTAATGTCTCAGTGCCTGGTATAAAATACAGACCAGCATCGGAAGAGATGTTGATGAAATTGTGTCCTGTTGAATATATAGATATACATCTATAAAATAAATTTATTCAAAATATATGAATACATAAAAACATACACACATATATCCAGCACCATTTTAGACCCTTGGGGTATAAGGATTAAACAAAATAGTAACTCTCTTCAGCTGACATTTGATAACCTTATTCCACATGAGTATTGCAGTGATATTAGAGTGATACTGGGCACATCACTTACCTTCTCAAGGCCCCAGTTTCCTCATCTGTAAAATGAATGTGGCAGGGTGGAGGTGGGGAACACTGCAGCCAGAATGGAGAGAGATGACCTCTAAGACCTCTTTTAGCTCTTAAGTCCCATAATCTTCTGATCCTCTGTTTGCCCAGACATCATTCCCCCCACCACTGATCAGATGCCGAAAATCCCTCCTTTGGCAGACACCCGTTATAAGCTTGTTTCAGGTATAAATGTCTTAGACTAGCTGGGGACTGAGACATAAGTTGACCTTTCAATAGCTCCCTTAGCACAGCCTGAGGATTATTTGCTCCGCTTATCAGAAATAAACAGACAAAGAAATAAATCAAACTCTCCAATGGGGGACATGCAACAACAACAACAAAACTAATTATTCTCACTTCCTAGAAGCAGAAAGAGGATTTTTGTTATGGGGATGAACAGTCTTGACAACTTTGGTACCATTTTTTCTTCTACTCTCTGTCAAGATTCATTGAACACAAACACATCCATACTAATTAACAAATCACCCCATGGATATTTCGACAAGGGACACTTCTTTGGTGAATCAGTGTAGGGTTGACAAGTCACTGTGACAGAGGTAATTGGACTCCATTCACTGTTCACTTTTTTCCAAGGCCTGAATTTTCTGCCTACACATAGGTTACAAAGGATTTTTTTCATATCCTATTCTATCATTTCCCCCTAACTATCATTCTCTCTCTTGAGTATTTGTTCCTTTCTTCTTTCATTGCCACGATACCCAGAAAGGCAGACTTTACCCACTTCCAATCTATTCTTCCCTTGTAAAATCATTTGACCTCTGTGAGACTCAGTTTGTTCATCTGCAAAATAAATAACAGTATGGTTTAGTGAAAAGAGAACAGGTTTTGGAGCTGGCACAACAGTGGTCTGAAGATCAGCTTTGTCACTTGCTATATGTGTGATGTTGAATAAATAATTCATTTTTAATTCTCAGTCTCAGTTTCTTCTTCTGTAAAACAGATGGGATGGTTGATGTAGTTAGACTATTATGACTTGTAAGGTTCCTTTCCAGTCTAAATCTATGATAGACGAGACTAAGTTTTCTAGTTACTGACCCATGTCATCTACTCTATAAGAGAAGTGTCACAGAACAGGCAGACTCTGTTAGAACAAGGAGCAGACACAAGGATGGCCCATTTGTACTGAAGCCATAATAATTCATTGCATAAACAAGCAAACAAATATAAATAGATAGGCTGATAGAAAGATAGACTGATAGATAAGTAGACAGACAAATAGATAGGGCAGGATCTCTGAACTTTTTTATGTCATGGACCTGTCTGGCTATCTAATGAAGCCTTTGGAATCCTTTTCAGATTAAGGTTTTTAAATGCATAAAACAAAATGCATAGGATTAAAAAGAAACCCCTTTTGTTGAGATATAGCTATCAAAATAGTTTTTAAATCCATGAACAAAGAAATAGCTCAAATTCTCCAGTGGGAGACATGCAGCAAGAACAACAATAATAACAAAAAACCTAATTATTTTCACTTCCCACAACTAGAAACTCGTCTTTGTTAAGGGCTAACAATCCCTGTTTTAAAATTTCTTCTAGCTCTAACTCTATGCTATTTCCTTCACTTCATATATTCTCACCCTCTCTCTGCCTTTAATTCTCAGTTGCTTTCTTACAGCCCCTCCCCTCCAAGGACTTTTTTGATGCCTTCCATCTGAACTATTGCTCACTCTGACCCTCTCCAGTCCTCTCTTCTCTTTCCTATGAATCATTTCCTGGTAGTTCCCATCTCCCCAAGCTGTGCAGAGGTTATGGATACTGGGAAAGAAAACAGGATGAAAGGCTGGAATCCTGCAGTGTCTGAAGATGAAACACCTGTGGTGTGAATGAAGCCTCCGGCTGGCCCTACCTCATCTGGACCATTCAGTTTACTAGGAGCATCACAGAAGCCCAGAGGTGTAAATGTAGTCACATGGGGTCCTGGAGATCAGACATAACAATGGGCTTCAGGTTCCCATCTCAACTCCCATATTACCTACCTTGTTTTGTCAGGGATATGTTGAGCTCAGCATGTGCCAACTTATAGCTCAGGCAAATCCTGCTGTCAGACATGCTAAGCACCAATTAGCATCCAAAGCATGGTTATCTAAATAAAATACTGTTTAATAACAGAGGAATCAATATGATTACATACTGAGTCAGAGCCTCATTGGGCATATTCATTTACAAATGATCAATCACATAGCAGTGATGTTGGGCATTTATCTGAAGGAATGACACCAACCACAATTCTATAAAAAAGAAATCTATAACTAAAACATACAAACCATGATAACATGATGCTAAAGCTGTCACCAGATCACAAAAGCAGAAATAATTGGCTTGTTAGTAATGTTATTAATTAGGTCAAGTATCAGAACAATCATACATCTCTCTATATTATTGTCTTTTCTTCCATGTTTACATGATGATTGCACTAAACAATTGACTCTGAGAGACAAACATCCCTCTGGACTTCATTTTAATCATCTATAAAGTAGATGGGGGAGGGTTGGACTAGATGACTTTTAACATATCTTTGCCCTCAAATTTTACAACCCAAGTTAGCATTTGTTTTCCTTTAGGCTTTAGACACTGTGCAAATTGGCTCTTGATTTTTGTCTAATATCAACATTAGCTGGCTAATTCTAAATAATTCATTACATTTCTCATAGAGACAGGAAAAAATCTTAAAATCAATCCAGTTCATTTCTTTCATTTACATAAGAGAAAACTGAAAATCATCCAGGTTAAGTGCATTTCCCCAAGCCACATAGCTCTCCTTTCCATTTTTATCCCTGGGGAACGTTAAAAAGTAGATAGAAATATTTGTGTACATTTGTTATTGTTGTTCAGTTATTTTCAGTCATGTCCAACTTTTCATGACCCATTTGGAGTTTTCTTGGAAAAGATAATAGAGTAGTTTGCAATTTCCTTTTCATTTTATAGATGAATAAACTGAAACAAATGGAGTTACCAATTATCCCAGTATCACAAGTTTCTGAGGCCAGATTTGAACTCATAAAGATGAATCTTCCTGACTCCAGGCCAAGCACTCTATGCATTATGTGCCACCTACCTGTCCATTTATGTACATAGGACATAGCTAACTATATAAGTGCCATTGAGAAAAAATGGCCTCTACTTTTCTGCCCCCTAAATCTTTTCTTGGCCATGGCAGGTATCTCTTAGACAGTGGATTCTGTCTTTGGAGGCACAGCTAGTTGAATAAGAGCTTTACCTGCCCTTTTTCATATTGGATGAAACAAAATGATTGTCATGAAAAGAGCAGGCCTGGATGGATAGATTATGATCTGGATTGTAGAGATCACAACATTTTCTTCTTCAAATTCCCTTCTCCAAAGTACCCATCTTCTAGATGTCACTTTTTTAATTAAAGCTTTTTATTTTCAAAACATATACATAGATAATTTTCAACATTCACCTTTGCAAAACTTTATGTTCCAATTTTTTTCTTCCTTTCTCCCCATCCACCTCCCCTAGATAGCAATATCCAATATATGTTAAACATGTGCAATTCTTCTATACGTATTTCCACAATTAGCATTCTCCATGAGAAAAATCAGATAAAAACTGAAAAAAATGAGAAAGAAAACAAAAAGCAAGCAAACAACAACTACAAAAAGTGAAAATGCTATGTTGTGATCCATACTCAGTCCTCACAATCCTCTCTCTAGGTATAGATGGCTCTTTTCATTGCAAGATCACTGAAACTGGTCTAAATCACCAGGCTGTTGAAAAGAACCACATCCATCAGAATTGATCATCACATAATCTTCTTGTTGCCATGTACAATGATCTCCTGATTCTACTCCCTTCACTCATCATCAGTTCATGTCAGTCTCTCCAGGCCTCTCTGAAATCATCCTGCTGATCATTTCTTATAGCACAATAATATTCCATAACATTTATATCCTATAACTTATTCAGCCATTCTCCAATCCCTTACCACTACAAAAATGGCTTGCCATTTTTGCACATATGGGTCCCTTTCCCTTCTTTAAGACATCTTTGGGACATAGGCCCAGTAGAAACACTGCTGGATCAAAGAATAGCACAGTTTGGTAGCTTTTTGGGCGTAGTTCCATATTGCTCTTCAGAATGGTTGGATCACTTCACAACTCCACAAACGATGTATCAGTGTCCCAGTTTTCCTGCATCCGCCATCATTATCTTTTCCTATCATTTTAGCCAATCTGAGAGATGTATAGTGATACCTAGACTTTACTATTAGTGTTAAGGGAACTATGATCCTTTAAATCACTGATGTTTTCCCAGCCTTGATATCAATAACATCTTACTTTTCCTCACCCCACATCCATCCACACATCTAATCAGTTGTTAACTGTTGTAAATTCTACTTTCTTATATCCTGTCTCTGGCCTCTTTGTACCTATTCATATTGTTCCCACCTTTATTTTAGTTCTGATCACTTCTCTTGGGACTCTGGTGATAGTTTCCTAATTTATCTACAAATCCAGGTCTCTTTTCTATTTTATTTTGCTTTCATTTTTCTCCAGTTACATTTAAAACAATTTTTAACACTTGTTTTTAAAATTTTAAGTTCCAGATTCTCTCTCTTCATTCCCATTCCCACATTAGGAAGGCACATGTGAAGTTATGTAAAACATTTCTATAAGTCATGTTTTATAAGAAAACATAAATCTCCATCCCCCAAAAAAGAATCTCAACAAATATTTTAAAAAGAGCATGCTTCAATTTGTAATTCAAATAAAATCAATTCTTTCTCTGGTTATGGATAACACTTTTCAGTATCATTCCTCAGAGAAGTTATGGATCAGTTTTATTGATGAGAATAACAAAATCATTCATAGCTGATCATCTACAGAATTATTACTTTGTGCACAGTACATTTAACTTTGCTTGAGTTCATAGAGGTTTTGCCAGGTTTTTCTGAGAGCATCCTGTTCATCATTTCCCATAGAACAATAATATTCCAACATTATCACAAACACAATTTTCAGCCATTCCTAAGCTGATGGATATCCTTTCAATTTCCATGTATTTTTTTTTGGTTGTTGAGAAGAAAACTGCTATAAATATTTTTTACACATAGGTCATTTTCCTTTTTTAAAAAATCTCTTTTGGATTTCATGCCTTGTGGTATTGTTGGGTCAAAGAATATGCATGACTTTGTAGCCCTTTGGACATATTTCATATCTTTTAATAATTTATCAACTGGGGAATGGCTCCTTTTTAAATATAAATTCCACTCAGTTACCTATACATTTGAGAAATAAGGCCTTCATCAGAGAAACTTGCTTCTAAATTCTTTTTTTCAGTTACTATTGCTAACTGTATCCCCCCCACCTTGTTTGTTCTATTATCTCTCTCCTTTTACTCTGGGCCTCCTGAAAAATGTTTTGTCACTGACCATCCTCCCCCAAAATGCCCTCTCTTCCATCACCTTTCCCTCTTTCATATGCCCTTCCCCTTCTGCTTTCTTGCAAGGAGAGACAGATTTCTATGCCCAAATTGAATATGTACGTTATTTCCACTTTGAACCAATTCTAAAGAAAATAAGATTCACTCACTTCCTTCACTCACGCCAGGTCTCTTTTTTTCTAATTCATTCCCATGCAGTTGCCAAAAAGATTAACCTAGAGCAAAGACTTGCTGATGTCCTTCTCCCTACTCAAAAACTCTACAAGTTCTCTATTGATGCTAGCATCAAATATTATTTCATTTTACTTCATCCTTTTAAAATGTCTATTTCATTGTAAGTTTTATAATGGACGTGATTATGAACAGAGTTTTGTGTGTGTGTGTGTGTGTGTATGTATGTATTTGTGTGTGCATATATGTGTGTAAATTATAAATATGTAAAGAGTTCTGTGAGCTCTTTGATAACAAGGAGTGCATTTTGCCTTTCTTTAAATCCTCAGTGCTTATAGTGCCTGATACAGTGCTAAGTAGTGAGGGATTAATAAATTCTTGATGATGAACTGACTAAAGCTCTTTGACAGCAATGATTGTTTTTTTGCCTTTCTTTAAATTCTCAATGCTTAGTATAGTGTCTGATATACTGCTAAGAACTGAATCATTAATAAATTCTTGATGATGAACTGACTGAATAATAAAACCAAAAAATGTTTACTAATTTCTGCTCAAATTGCTGTGACAATCACGATTCATCACTGGATTTCTCAGCACTCGAGATTTTTCAATATTGTTTCCTCTCTTTTACTTTCCTGTGATCATTTAAATTACTGCATTTAAGTTTGATCACTTCACTCTGCATCAATATGTATAAATCTTTTCAATGTTTCTCTGAATTTTTTATAGTCATTGTTTCACAAGGAAAAATAATATTACATTTAATTCATAGAGTTCCATGTCTTCAATCGTTCTCCAAATAATGGACACTTATTTTGTTTCCAGGTTTTTGTTGTTTCATTTGCCACAAAAAGTATTTTGTGTATGTGGAACCTTTCTTTATGTTTTTTTGCTTCCTTAGAATAGGTGCCTAGTATTTATACTGCTGGATCAAATAGCATATACAATTTAGTATAATTTCTAGAGTTATTTTAATGTGTATTTCTCTTATAAATGATTGGTACCATTTTTTCAAATATTTGCTGATAGTTTAAATTTCTTCTTTTGATGACTGCCTGTTCATTTCCTTTAACTATTAAACGATCAAGAACTCTAGAAATACGAATGAGCCTGGGCTTCAAAAGGTTAATTGGGGAATTAAAGAACAAGCAGGGAATCTTGGAATATGAGGGTGGATAAAATATGTGGAATACTGCTTTGATCAAAGAGAGGCAGATTAAAAGTCTTACCCAAATCACCAAAGAGATTTTCCTCATCAATAGTGTCAGTGAAACTTGGAACCCTATGGGCCAAAGGAAAGGGATGGGGACCACATGGATTTTGTGGACTTCAATGAAAGTGAGATTTGAGGAAGAGGTCACATCCATATGAACAAGACACTATCACTTCTGTGTTAACTGGATGGGTTTAATTCCTATAGGGCAGATGAGTTCAGACATGTCTACAAGTATTAAGTTCCTCTAGATAAGGAGTCATGTCTCTTGGACAGAACAACTAACAGAGGCTGCTCCTAGGAGGCAAAAGAAAGTTACATGTAAGGTAGACATTGCCTCCCCACTGGTCATAGGACTATATCATTGGAGTTTCTCTATGCCTTCTCTATACTACTGAAAGGAGCATTACTAAACAGGATGATTTATTTAGGGCATATGTCCAATAATGGGATGGCAATTTCAGAAGATATGGACAGTTTAGTAATATTGTTCCAAATTGAATGTACAAATATTTGTATAGGTCTACCTATAGTGCATCTAATCAGGGTGTGAGACTCACTTTTATTAGGAGAAAATTGAAATGTAAAGAGATGAAGTGAATTACTCCAGGTCAAACAATAAATGTAATGACAAGAGTCCGACATTCTGCCTGACTGAAAAAGTACTCTTTCAACTTCATGCTTATTTTTGGTGTAAATTTTACAAAGCTACAAGGTTCCAATTCTTTGTAAACTTTTAGAGGTTCTCTTCAAACTTAATACTTACATAATACTTACTATTTAATCAAACTTACATAACAGCTAAAATTTAAGTAGTGCTTTAAGATTTACAAAGCATTTTACAAATATCATCTCATTTAATCCTAACAAAAATCTCAGGAAGTCAATATTATTATTATCTCCATTTTAGAGATAAGGAAATCAAGGCATAAAAAAGTCAAGTACTTGCCTCAGGTCACATGACTACTAATTCTCTGAGACTGGATTTGAACATACTTCTTCCTGATTTTAGATCTGCTACTCTATCCAATCTAGATGCCAAAATCCCAATGGAGCCATGTTAGTGTCCACTCTATTCCTGGCTACCTTGCAGATGTTATATGACTACAGCTCATTCAATTTGGTGACGTAGATGGAATATTCTCCATATATTATCTCTCTCCTAGAAGATGGCATCCTCCTTCATGAATTTTCTCTTGAGATATTTGGGCTATTGCCCCCCCCCACTTTTTCAAGCCATAATAAAACAATTAATTTGCTAGGTCACACCAGGGATGTATCCCTCCCCCTCTCATCTTTATCCATATTTGACATCTTTATCCTTATGATTTAGAAATATTCTATTTCACACAACACACATTTGGGCAATGGATTCACCATGTCAGAAATCAGGACTAACAAATTATATGGCTGTCAGTTATCCAGGACTTTTAGCCTAATTGTTATCTCCTGGGCTCTCGTGTCTAGGAGTATCAGTCATGTTATATCACTAATGATTCCATTTCCATCAACCAGGCACACCCATTCCCTCAAAATCCAAGTGTTGTTTTAGTTGATCACTTCAAGGTCATAGACAGATAGCAGTTTAATTATTATAGATGAAAGCAGAGAAATACCAAGATATGTCTATCAAGAAATCATTAGTCACTTTTTTTTTTTAACTTTGAGGGTTGTTGGCTTTTTTTTTTGGTGTATGTTTTCTTTCACAACATGACTATTATGGAAATCTACACAGGTATAACCTATAATAATTGTTTGCCTTCTTAATATGGAGGTGGGAGTGGGGAGGGAGGAAGAAAGAGAATCTGAAACTCAGAGTTTTAAAAACAAATGTTAAAAATTGTTTTTACATGTAACTGGTAAAAATAAAATACTAAATAAAAAAGATAAATACAAATGTTGGCATAAAAAAGAAATCAATCACTTATATCATATAATGTGACATTTCATTTTCCAGGCCCAAATCCCTCATCTCTTCCATCTCCTGAGCTGTGTATGAGAGACAGACAAATCAGCTGAATTTGACAAACTTTTATTAAACACCCTTTCATTGTGAGCTATATGCTAAATACTGGGTATACAAAGACAAAAACAATCTCTTGCTAATAGAAGTTCATTTTCTACTGGGACAGCAAAAAAGTCTATTTGCTTAATAAAACTCTAGTCTATGCACATCACTGGAGCAGGGGAATAAAACAATCAGCTATGTCAATTAAGTTATAAACAGCTGTTGCCTCCAAGTCCCCTTTCACTCTTACTTGGAAAGGTGCAGTATTCGGTCAGTATAATAGTCCAAATTATTCTCTTCACTGATTGGATGGATGAAGTTCTTACTATGTGCAAAGTACTGTACTGACTGCTGTAAATACAAACAGGAAAGAGCACAACAGTTCTTCTCAAGGGAATCCCTTTGTAATGGAGAACACGAGACAGACACATGGAAGGTTTTAGCTCTGAGTCAGATGGAAAGGTCTCATGGTCCTTAGGGTGCATCGGCAAAGCAGATGGAAATGTCTCTTCTGTAATGTCACTTCCAGAGATAAAATCATAATAGGTTCTCAAGTTGAACAGTTAAGAGGGCCAAGGGCTTTAGTAATAAGAAATTTGTCCTCTAGATTGTCAATGACTTTGGCTGGGACACTATAGGAGCAATGGCCAGGATGCATCTCTACAGCAGTTGCCTCCCAGGATTATGATAGAGGGACCTACCTCAAAACAGTGACACTCCTCAGTCTATTATGTGCCAGGTCCTGGGCTATTCATCAGGCTCTGAGGGAAAAGGTAGTCAAGATGGCGATGATAGTTTGACTTACTTGACACATACACACTCAGGACGTCTTGCTGTTTCCACAAGGCTGGCTTGCCTGCCTTATGTGTGTGACGTCTGGTTGGCAGTTGTTGGCAATGTTTGGTCCCTTCTCCGTGAGAGTTGTTTCCCTGGATAGTGGCTATGAGGGCTGGGAAACTTAATGAAAGTTATTGAATTAAGGAGATGATAGAGTTGAGCTCCTTTGTAAGTCAAGGGCCAAGGATACAGTTATATTGTCCATGTCAAAGATAAAGCTATATATCATTTGCAAAGTTTAGGCATTTGTCATCATTCACCAATGACTATATTGACCTTGTATATCCAATGCAGAGCCTAGCACAGAATAGCTAATATTTATATAACACATTAAAATTTGCTAAGCATTTATAGATATTTTCTCATTTGATCTTTACAACAGTCCTCTGAAGTAGGCATTATTATTATCTCCATATGACTTTATTGGTATGGGGAAGGAGTAAGGAGAGGAAATTTTCTTAGTCAATGCAGGTCAGACATTTCTATACAACTTAACTTGCTAAGTGCATTGAACAAAAAGTGATTTACCCATTTTATAAATGAAGAAACTGAGGCTCAGAGAAAACGCCTTTCCTACTCCAGGGTCAATAAGTATCTGAGGCAGAATTTAAACTCATGTATTTCTGACTCCAAGTCCAGCATTCTTTGGACATACTTAGTATGCTATAGTATAGTATAGAGATAGCAGGCACATAATAAATGCTTGTTTGCTCTCTTTCTCCTTGTCATCTGTCATGTTAGCCATCTCTCCCACCTTTATGTCACCTGCAAATTTGCTAAACATTCTATTTATGCCTTTATCCAAATCATTGGGAAAAAAACTCCAGCACACCACCATCTAATTGCTATCTAATAGGTATTTAATACATACTTAATGATTAATTTTGTTTAGGAAACTATATCAAATTGTAAAATGAGTATCTTTCTTTGATAGAGAATAGGATTTATTGCCAGACAAAATGTATTTTAAAAGGGCCCTTCTTGCATTCCTCTCCTCCATGTTGAAGCCTGTCAACCAATGAACAAATATTTATGAAGGACCTACTATGTGCTGGGCACTAAGGATCCAACTACAAAAGTTAAGCTTTCCCTGCTCTCTAGAAGTTTACATCCTACTCTAAAGTGACTTTTTGTTTTTTGCTCAGTACCTGTCCTGGTTCTGGTCAAAGACTATTCATATGATTCCTTTTTTCCCTCAATGAATGCCTTATGATAGGTAACTTTCCATAAGGCACATTGCTAAATGCTGAAAGTATATAATCTTATGTAGACTTCAATCTTTGCTTTCCAGGAATTTTCTTTTTTATTATAAAAATATTTTAGCCAATTACATGTAAAAGTTATTTTTCATATTCATTTTTCTTTAATTTTGAGTTCCTAAATCTTCCCCCTTTCTCTCCTTTCACCCATCCCTAACAGGGTAAGTAATTTGACATAGATTATACAATGTGTAATCATGCAAAATATTTCCATTATTAGACATGTTGCGGAAGAAGAGACAGACAAAAAAGGAAAGAAAGTTAAAAAAATAGCAGCAGATTTCTATCTGCATTCAGGCTCCATCAGTTCTTTTTCTGGATATGGATAGCTCTTTTCTTCATAAATCATTTGGAATTGTCTTGGATCATTGTATTGCTGAGAAAAGTTAAGTCATTAACAATTGTTTATCATACTATATTACTATTAATATTTACAACGGTCTCCTGATTCTTCTCACTTCATTCTACATCAGTCCATGTAAATCTTTCCAGGTGTTTCTGAAATCATCCCGTTTGTCATAAGCCAATAGTGTTCCATCATATTTATAACTGCAACTTGTTTAGCTGTTCCCTAACTGATGGACATCCCTTCAGTTTCCAATTCTTTGGCACCACAAAAAATGAGCTGATACAAATAAGTGGGTACAAGTAAGTTCTTTTCACTTTAAAAAAAAAAAGGGATACAGACAGATAATGGTATTGCTGGATCAAAGGATATGCAGTTTTATAGCCCTTTGGGCATTGTTACAAAATTTCTCTATAGAATGATTGGATCAGTTCATAACTTCACCAACAGTACATTAGTGCTCCAATTTTCCCAAATCCCCTTCAACATTTATCATTTTCTTTTTCCATCATATTAGGCAATCTGAAAGGTGCAATTTTCAAGAAATTTTCAATCTAATAATCTAATTCCGACTTGTATTTTCTCCAGGGTTATGATTTAAAATGCAATTTAAGTGAGTCTATACAAGGTGAGACATATTCATATTTTTCCTATATTGCAATCTTTTAAGTTAGTTTTTTTTTCTTTAAATGAGAGAGTTATAATAAGTTGCCTAAGATATCAGTGAATTCCTAACTCTGGTTGTGACATCTTTCAAATTCTGACTTCAAAATATTGCTCCCAGACCGACAGCCAAAAAAAGCCCAGCTTGTGCTATGGAGTGTGGTTAAACTTTATTTTGATCCCTCCTGGTGCTAACCTATCATCCATCATCCCTCAGATTGAAATGGTTTCAGTGTTCTAGCTCCCCAGGTAAGACTAACCACGGTTTTTATACTTTTTTACCAAGGCAGGAAACTGTAAAGGGCTAGGTAGGATGAAGCATTTCACAAGACCTACTTGAGATGACTAAAGAAGCATAGTTTATCAGGGTAAGCACTGTATTTAGTGTCAAGAAGGTATAGGTTCAAATCCCACTTCAGACAGCTACTAGCTGTGGGACCCTGAGCGAGTCATTTGTAAAACCAAAAAAAATTGGATTTGATGGCTTCTAAGGTCTTTTCCTGCTCTAAATTTATGATCCCATAATCCCATTTGTGTTATCTATGCCACAGAAGCTGGTAACCTATGGTGACCTTTCTTGATTGAAAATGTAAATTGGACTAAAGCCTTGACAATATTCAAGCAATCCCTTAACTAGAAAGGTTTGTAGTGCTGCATCCCAAAAAGGGAAGGCAAATCCATCAAATGCATGAGGATTATGGAATTAAGGCATTGCTATTATTAATAACTCCCCACCCAGAGCTGGGAGTGGGGGATGAGGTCTCCTAAAAAGAATCACAGAACCCCAGAGTGAAATTGGACTTCAGGTGCCAAACCAGACTCAACTATACACTGATTCCCTTTACAATCTCAAGTGCTCATCTGGCTTTGTTATAAATCTCTAGGGAAGGGAAACCTTGTGCTGCCCAAGACAGCATAGTCAAATATTTCTGTTAGAAACCTCTTTGCATTTACACACACACACACACACACACACACACACACACACACCCCTAGCTATCAGGACTAAATTAGCCACATTTCAGTCTCCAGTCACTGATCTGTTCCCTGAGAGTAAGCAGAAAAAAATTGAATTTTTCTTCCATCCTAATAGCTTTTCAAACAATTAGAGACAGTTATCATATACTCTCTAAAACCACTCTTCTCCAAGATAAACACTTCCAATTCCTTCAATTAATGTTCATGCCATGATTTCAAGACCATTCCTGCCTCCCCTTTATGGGTGATCTCATGAATGGCCTTTCTCACAAGTGGTTTCCAGAACTGAACACTGGTCTGATAGCAGAGAACAGAAGAATGATTCTTCCTTATCCTTGGATGCTTGCTATACCTGCTTCAGGGCAGCTTGACATCGCATTACTTTCTCTTGCTGTTGACACACATTGCCATCACAATCAATTTCAATTCACAATTCATTCTTAGATAAATTGTTCTCAACTTATTCACTCCATCTTGTACTTAGGAAGTTGACTTTTAAAAAATACATATTAGACTCTATAGAGAACACTATTAAAAGGTCTTAATTGATTAATAACAATGTTCTAGCTTATGAATAATTTTGAAGTTATTCCTTGTCAGAGGGCTAAAGTGGTACAGTGGATAGAGCTCTGGGTCTAATTGAGGAGGAACTGAGTTCAAATTCTGACCTGCTAATTGTGTGTCCCTGGGCAAATAACTAAACATCTTTCGGCCTCAGTTTCTTCATATGTTAAATGGGGATAATAATATGACCTAATAGTGTCAACCCTTTGGGCTTGACCATTTAACTCCTTCCAAAGCTATATATACTTTACTAGGTTTCAAAACTGTGAATCTGATCTTCAACACAGAGGCTTTGCTCATTACATTGCAGTGCTAGCACATTATAGGTACTTAACCAAAAGTAATGGTGGTAATGCTTAACAACTGTCTCTCCAAGAAAAAAAAAGCATGTATAACACACTTTTAAGTGTAACCTGCCTAATTAATATTTTGTCCATCACTTTTATAGATTCAAACAATCAACAAAATAATAAATCTAGTTCTGATTTAAAGCAATTGCCAATATCTAAGATGTAAATGCTCATATTGAAATTTGAACAATTTCTCTAGGATACTCGTACATTAATGTTTGCTGGTTCATTGATTTTATGTAAATTCATAATAAGAGGGATTGTGATTAGCAATAGATCTTTTTGCTTGCTATCTAGGGGAAGGGGCGGGGGGGGGGGAGGAGGGAAAATCTGAAACATAAGGCTATGCAAGGGTCAGTGTTGAAAAATTATCAGCTCAGCTCCTGCTACTAAGCTCTGGAGCTTGTCATATGAAATGTAAAAAGAGGCAATATGGCTTCGTGGAAAGAGCAATGAATTTCTCCTTAGAGAACCTGTGTTCCAATCATACACTGATGCTTACTAAATGAGGGACTTATAGAAGTCACAGACCTAAGATATAATAAAGTGATTGGTCTAGGCTCCAGAGAACCTCCGATTTCCTTTCTAGTTCTGACAGTCTGAGAATTTTCTCTACCCAAAGGGGAGAAGAAAAGCTTCTGCTCACATTGAGTAAAAGATCCAGGAGTAATCAAAGCAGCTTTCTCTAGCCTATGCCTTTCCCTTGTTCTGTGCCCCCTGGCACAGAACTGATCATATACTAAAGGGTCAGCAATATTGGAGTAGGTTTTGAGTTGGAGAGAACAGACTATCCATGGCTCCTTCAAAATGCACTTGTGAATTTCTTCGGACCATATATACATATAGACACATCCAGCTGTTTGATCAGTCCCAGAAAGTGGCATTCACTGCTAACCAAAAGTCTGTTCTGTGGAGACAGTAGATGAATAGAATAAAAATTTAGTCATCCTCAAAACACTGGTGCCATATGAATTATTGAAAACATTTTTCTTAATGATATGTTGAAAGTTAGAACAAACTGTCAAGAACCATTCTGCTTTCAGTCAAATCAATAAGTAATTTATTGCCTATTATATTCCATAGACTGATGTTTATCCTACATTCAATCCAGCAAGCTTTCATTAGGTATATACTATATGGCAGGCCCTCGGCTAGATATTGTAAATACAAAACCACAAAGAAAGAGAGAAAGAAACAGGTCCTGCCCTTAAAGAGTTTACTTTTTACTAGGGAAAAATAATATTTACGCAAATAAGTTTATACTTGCTTCCCCAGTGCCTAGCACAATGCTTAGCCCATAGTAGGCATTTAATAAATGGTTATTGATTAATAAATAAAAATATATACACATTAGTGTGGCAAGTTCTATAGTATATAGATAGAATCAAGAAGACCCAGGTTAAAGTCTTGACCTTAACACATCTGTCTATGCAATCCTGGGGAAATCATTTAAATTTTCATGATCCTGAGTAAATGTCCAAGACAGTAAACCACAGATGAGTTGCCAATGTATGCTAGTTAATGGTGTTTCCACCAATAACAAGATTAAGAAAGAAAGTCATAGACCCAGGCCAAATGTAGAGTACCTGTATGTACAAAAATATTTATAACAGCTCTTTTAGTAGAGGCAAAGAATTGGAAATTGAGGAGATGCCTCTCAATTTGGGGATGACTGATCAAGTTGTGGTGCATGAATATGATGAAATACTATTTGCTATAAGAAATAGCAAGCAAGGGGGTTTCAGAAAAATCCAAGAAGACTTAGATGAATTGATGCAAAGTGAAATGAGCAGAAGCAGGAAAACAGTGTACACATCAATATTTTAACAATCAACTGTGGAATATTTAGCTACTCAGATCAATATGATGATCCATGACAATTCCAAAGGACTCACAATGAAAAAATGTCATCCATATTCAGAGAAAGGACTGATGAATTTTAAATGCAGATTGAAGCATATTTTTTCCACTTTCTTTTTTTCCTACATTTTTTTTAACATGCCTAATGTGGAAATACGGTTTCTATGACTTCACATGTATAATGTATATAATATTACTTACTTCTCAATGGGTGGGAGAAGGATTAGAGGGAGGAAGAAAATTTACAACTTAAAAATTTTAAATTCTGTTAAAAATAAATGTAATTTTTAAATAAAAGAATATCACTTTGCCAGTTGTACGCAGGATAGATGGATTAAAGAGGAAAAGTCCAATGCAGGAAGTTCTTTCAATCCAAGCAAAAGATGATTCAGACTTGAGTCACCTGTCCCTGATATCAGTTGAAATTTCACCTTTCTTCCCTCTTTCAATCAGTGTCATAGACAGATCCACAAAAGCCTTAGTGTCTTTTTCTGTTATCTGATCATGGCAAAGCAAGCGCCCTCATTATTTTCAGGCTCTCTAACGTAGGGATTTATGACAACCTGGACAGGAACCAGGCTGACATTAACCGTTGCTGACCAATCATTCTCTTCAAGCAGAGCATAATTCATGGTGATAGTGAGACTGTATAGCTTACTAAGACGGTGGGAGAAAAAATACTTTGCTTTCCAGCCCTCTCAGGGAGTCTGGTAAAGTATTATGAGCACTAGATGGAGAATTAGAAGATTTGGTTTCTAGTTTTGTCTTACATAACCTTTGACAAGTGACTATTTGTGGAGATGTGAGGAAGATAAACTGGATAATTTCTAAAGACCTAGTTTAGCTCTAACATTCTTTATTCTAGGATTCTATATTCTAAGGTTCCTTTTAAGTCTGAATCTATAAAACTGTATTATTGCTATTTAGTCATTTCAGCCAATTAGGAGTTTTCCTGGCAAAAATATAGGAGTGGTTTTCCATTTCCTTCTCATTTTACAGATGAGGAAACTAAGGCAAACAGGGTTAAATGACTTGCCCAGGGTCACACAGCTAGTAAATGTGACTCAAGAAGATTATTCTTCATGATTTCAGGCATGGTACCCTATCCACTGTGTCACTTAGCTGGGAAAACTGTGGTATTTTAGAAAGACACATTTATTTACATATCAAAATCTGAAAGGCGCAAATTCTGCTCTCAGGGCAGGTCAGCTTTTTCTAAAATATATTGATGCTGCCACTTGTCCTCTCAATGTCCCAAGCTACTCGCCAACACTCTAAGTTACAGAGAAAATGCTCAATCTGCCTTGTTGTAGGGAATGCCATCATTGGAAGTTTAAAGAATCAATGAAATCACAGGTCTGGCCCTAAGACACAAGGGCTCAGATGAAACTATAGGAGATGGGAGATCTAGGCACATTTCTCAATATATCTCAATGGGATGGACCTTAGAGATCATCTAATTCAATTCTTTTATTTTAAAGAGAAGGAAGCTAAATCTTAGGGAGAAATGTCTTATACAATATCACATAGGTAGTAAGTAGACAGATGGAATCTGAACATAGAGCCTCTGTCTCTGGACTCAGGGTTTTTTTTTTCCTCTCCCTGTACATTTTTTCAACAATCCTCTTATCATTATCAGTTCATCAATTGAAACATAAAATTGTCTTCAAAGTTTACTCTTTCATTGGTAGAAATTGGTAAAGTGGGCAACAAAAAAAGGAATATAAGGAAAGGAAATTTAGAACAATGGTTAGAGTACTGGTTCTACAGTTGGAAACTTCGGTCCAAATCCCACATTGGATGCCATCTCTATGATCTCAAACAAGTCATTGAAACTCTTCAAACTTTAGTTTCTTCATCTCTAAGTCAAGTCAACAAGCATTAATTAAACACACCCACTGTCTGCTATATACTCTAAAAGAAATAATTTGGACTTCTGACATGCCTTCCAGTACACACACACACACACACACACACGTATATATACACATATACCTATATGTATGTATGCTTATATGCACATATGTGTGTATGTGTATAAATGCACTTATATGTACATATATGTGTGAATATGTGTTATAGCACAAGTTCCATTGTGATAAGGGCAAGGAAGAAACATAGAATACAACACGTTTTCCAACGCTGATCAATACTCATGGAAAATCTCTTTCGGAAGAGCCCAAATTTAATTCAATTTTTGTTGAATAGATTTTCTGCATCTGCTCCGCAGTTGACTTTGGAATATTGTACTCCAAAAAAATAGACTACATGATGCTACAAGAAGGGGTCTTGGGAAAGAGAATGTTAAGGGTAATGATTATCACCCTCAAAAAGTCTAGTTTGTACAGACTGTTGAATGAGAGAAGGGAAGTAATATGTCAAGAAAGAATAAAGTTATTAAGGGTCAAGCTATAAAAAGCTTTAAATGGTAGACAAAGGAATGTATATGTGATCTTGGAGATAATAGAAAGCCATTGGAGTTTATTGGGGTTGGGGGAGATGTCATTGGAGACCAATTATAAATTAGAAATAAATGACCAATTTTGGCCTTAGCCAGAAGGGTCACCCCTTCACTGGAGACAAGAAGGAAAGAGGAGATAGAAGAAAAGAATGAGATGACTACAGGAGGAATACTTTGTGAATGATTTCAATCTTCTCAGTGAAGCAAGGTCCTCATAAAAGAAGGGAAAGAAGGGGTAATTTAAAGAAAGAAGTGGTTTGAAATAGAAAGTGGTGAGTAGGTTAGATATAGTCTTTTTGCAGCAGAGTGTGATCTGAACATTTCCTGGGTAAGAGGTTAGTTACTAGAGATCCATTTTCTTTAAAGTCAGTTCCTACCTTTATGGTGTTTATATTCTAATAGAGAGAAACAGCCAATTTAGGAGACTGGTGTCCAAGATACCAAGAAGGGCATCAATGGGATGACCAATCATGGAATCTATGAGAAAGTGGACAAATAAAGTCAGGAAGACCCTATGGAACTCCTATGGGAAAGGGGCCAAGGGATTAGAAATTATGATAAGAGGGAAGGATGGGTCTAGGAGGAGATAAGGCCGTGGTAAGAAAAGAGCATTTAAGTTTACTGTCTCAGAAGGTTTAGTCCATTTCTGCCTCAATGCCTTTGCCCACATCATTTCTCTCACCTGTAATATCCTTCCTCTTCCTATCCTTCAACCTGAATACTACAAGACACAAGTTTAAAAACACCTCATCTTTGGTGTTTCTGATTACTCTTGAGCACACTGAGTTCTTTTTTCTCTGAACTTTTAAAGTATTTATTGTTTTATCTGTTCATTCAATGTTATATACATGTATAGCATTGTGTATACGTATATAAATATATACACATATGTAAAATTATACACAATGTATTATATATTTATGTGTGCACACATGTATGTTTGTGTACATATATGTATAGATATATACAGATATAGATGTACACATATTATTAACCGCTCTGTGCCTCAACTTCCTTATTTGAAAAATGGGGACTAAATGACCTCTAAGTCCCCTTCAATTCTAAAGGCAGGTCCCTTTATTGAAAAGCTGAGTGATCGCAATCAAATTGCCTGTGCTGCTAATGGGCAGCAAGGTGGTGCAATAATGCACAGTTTGCCAGTCCTGGAATCAGGAAAACTCATTTTCCTAAATTCAAATCTGACCTCAAACACTTACTTAAATGCGTAATCCCAAGCAAGTCACTTCATCCTGTTTGTCTCAGTGTCCTCATCTGTAAAATGAGCTAGAGAAGGAAATGACAAATCTTTGCCAAGGAAATCCAAATAGGGTCACAAAGAGTTGGATACAACTAAAAATGTTTGTGTAACAATATTCTATTTACCGCCTGTGTGATCTCAAGCATGTCACTCAGTCTTCCTATTCCTCAATTGCCTTAACTATAAAACATAAGGGCTGACCAGATTTTTTTGGGAGGTCCCTCCTTGCTCTGAAGTGATAATTCTGCGAATCTCAATTCTGCTACCACTGGTTCTATACTTCTGAATACATACTTCTCCCTCTGTTTGTTCCTCTACAAAATCAGGGAGGTAGACTGAATAATCTCTAAGGTCTTTCCCAGTTTCTAATCTTACCATCCTCTATTTCCAGTTCCCCTACTCCTTTGTATGTAAAACCATGTTTTACTCATCTTAATGGCTGCCTTAATGTTAGATTTAGTATCCTGGGCACAGCAGGCTTAATACCTATTTGTTGGCTGCCTGGTTGATTTTGAAGAGGTCTACTTATCCTCCTATTTTCCTGGTTCTGAATAATAGGACAAAGTCTTAAACACTGTCATTACACGAGCCCTAGAGAAGAAAGAAGATTGCCAATTCTCTACAATCAGTGCAGCTAGTGGCCATGACCTGAAAAAAGACCAGATTTTACCCAGGGTTCAAGGATCAAGCTTAGAGTCAAAAAACATCACTCTTGCTTAGAGAAAAGCTAGCAGGACTAAGCTCCTTATTTTGGCAGATGAGGAAACTGAGGGCCGTAGAAGTTTTTAATTAGCCAGGCTGGGTCTCAAGGTCCCATCATCCATTCATTGTTCTCTCTACCCATTCTTCATCTGGCTCTGATTAGCCCTCACCCACCCAACTCTGCTTCTCAACTCACAATGCCCCCTACTCTATAAATCCAGTCATTCCCAGGCTTCCCTTGAGGCCCACAGTGAAAAGACTATTGATCTTCATGTATAATAAAGCAATTACGGGAGATGTATGTACCAACACCCAAGCAATTCAAGTAAGCAATCATGTGGTCAGCCACTTGGAAATGCCAGAGTGCGGCCCCAGACCACTTCCCTTCCTCCAGTATTTTTGAGTCAGGCAATGCAGCATGAAGCACTTTCATGGAGGAAATCATTCTTTGGAGCAGGGGGAATATTACCTCCGACCCCAGTCATTGGCAAGTGGTTTGATGCATTGGGTGTTTTCTCAGTGAGAGACAGAATGGCAGAGACCTGGGAAAATACAAATCCTGCTCAGCTTCCTAGCTGTCTGATTGATGTGGAATATGTGGAGCTGGGTCACTGAGCATTTCTATGTTTCAGGTTTCCTGCTGTAAAATGTGAGAAATAAAGCCTCTGCCATTCCTTTCCATGTCTCCTGACCCAGTCATGGTCTCTCCCTGGGAAAGGAGAGATGACCCTAGAATTCCAGCTGAGTGTCTAGCCTTAGACGGAGATTGATGATTTGGAATGGAAATACCTGAGCAGAACAACAGTGGTAGTAGAGTTTGCCTTTGGTACCTGCTCACATCCCCTTTGGGCCCTTATCACCTCGCCCCTCAGTTTTCTGGGGCTTTCATATTACCTTCTAGAGACCCAGAAAGATCCCTTTTCCCTGTTAGAATGTCTGGATTCCCAAGATAGTGGTCTGTACCACAGACCCACCTCTCTTCTTCCTCCAGCAAAAAATTCAACTGTCCTACTTCCCATTCTCATTCAACAAGCTGTCATCTAGGCTAACAATCTAACAAAATAACCCCTCTTACTTGGGAATGAAAGATAATAGTTTAATGTGCTGTCTTTCCTAGTGTTATCTGCATTCAGATTGCCCAGAAAACTCTTAGAGAAGTAATGCTTTAACATAAAAGAATGATAGGAATAATATCATTGTTGAATGTGGGAATGATAATGCTGTACATCTGTACATCTTATTGATGTGTTAGTTTCACTCCTAAGTATTGATCTCAGCTCACAAATTCAAAAACTCTGTCTCCTTTTTCTAAAACTCACATATATTTCATTTAGGGACAAGTTTTGGGCCATTTGACTTGAAGGCAAATATTCCTTTACAGTTCTGCATCTTTATGTTTCACTCACCTGTAACATAATAATAATAATAATAATATATTCAGGATCTTCTTGGGGAGAGAGGGAGTATATAATATAACACTTTAAAGACCATAAACAGATTTATTATTGTGATTTTATTAGTATTATTAACCATCAACAGAGATTCCCAAACTTTGAATAATGGAAAAAGGTTTTCTTTGAATAATCTAAAAACTTCTCATTAAGCCTCTTCTGGGACTTAAGGCAAAGGGTGACCAGGATTAAGATTAAGTCTCACAACAAAATCAGGCTAACTTCATTTGGAAACCAGAACCAGTCCTGCCTTAAAATCTTCCTTCTCTGGGCTATCTAATCTTTAATCCTTCCCTCTGAGCTGCCAGAGTTCCTGCTTCCTCTTCTGGAAATGCCCGGCCATAGAGACATGGAAAAGGAATGGATCCAGGATTTCATTGCTAAAGTTTAAACCTCTGCAACTCCAGCAGGGACATCCATTCTGAATAGGAGACAAAGGCTTGAGCTGGCTTTATATCTAACTGAGCTGGTTAAGCTGCACATTAGCAGGAGATAAAGCTTCTTACTCAATAACTATAGTTTTGCTGAGCCAGGAAGATAAATCCATTCTTAATACATTAATAATAAAAGTGAATTTTTTTGGGCTGCTGCTTCTGAATCCATCACCCCCCCCCTCAATTGTTTTCCATGTTAAACACCACCATCTAGTGGAAGATATAAAATATCACGATCTGTAAATAGCTTGTGTAGAGCTAAATAGCTAGGTGACCCAATGGATAGAGTGCCAGACCTGGTGTCAGGAAGGTTCATTTCCCTGAGTCCAAATCTGGCCTCACATCCTTACTAACTGTGTGACCCTGGACAAGTTACTTAGCCCTATTTGTCTCAGTTTCCTCATCTGTAAAATGAGCTGGAGAGAACATGGCAAACCACAGTATCTTTGCCCCAAAAGACCCCAAATGGGTCTTACAACTTCAACTGAACAAGAAAGAATCTTTTTTTAAAAGGAACATTCCTGAATTTAATCATATGAATGCATTTTATCCCCAGGAAAGCAGGTTCCCTTGGAAACTACCCTACATAGCTAATGATCATGTTGCCATAATTCAAATGCACATGGAATCTTCCTTAGGAGCTGCTGTTAACTCCTTGAGCCTTCTTGGTGGTGGCAAATTTCAGTCCCTCAGAGTATCGATTTGACATTTTGAAAGTGCTCAAAGGCTATTTAGAACCATATCTAGAGCCATAAATGGACCAGACTGACTGAAGCCAAGGATTTGTGCAGAGATCCAGTTGGAGAAGGATAAGCCAGATATAGAATCTTCAGAGAATGATAACAAGGATGATAAAGGGACTCAGGACCATGACATGTGAGGTCAGGGGAAAGAAGGGGATATTGAGTACTGAGAAGGGAGGAGTCATAATAACTGTCTTTGAATATTTGAAGGGTTTTCATCAGGAAGATGGATTAGATTTGTTCTGCTTAACTCCCCCCACATGACACAACTAAAAACAGTGAATAAAAGTTGTAGAAAGGAAGATTTAGGTTGGAGAGAAGGCAAACATTCTAAGCTGCCCCAAAGAGGAAGAGGCTGTCAGGGAAAGTAGAATATTCCCCCTCACTGCAATCCTCAAGCAATGACTACAAGATTGTTTGTTAGGAATGCTGCAGATGGAACCTTTGTTCAGATATGGGGACAAGATAATGTTTGAGCTCACCTTCAAATTCTCTGGTTCTATGATTCTATGAGGTAAGTTTGGAGCCAAGTTTATAAAGAGCCTTGAATACCAGCATAGCAAATGTGTACTTTAAATCAAAAGAAATAATAGTCTCTGAAAATTTTCAGGATGGAAGTGTATCTACAAAGTAGAGATTTATGTTCATGATGGGATAGGACTAAGACAGGAAGATCAGACAGGAAACCATTGCAATCTAAGGATTAGTGTTAAAGACATATGTCTAAGCGTAGGTATAACAATAGTTTTCCATTATTATTCAATTGTATCTAACTCTCAATGACCCCCTTTGGGATTTTCATGGCAAAGATATTGAATTCCTTTATTGTTTCCTTCTCCAAGTCACATTATGAATGAGAAGATGAGGCAAACAGGACTAAATAACTTGCCCAGAATCACACAGCTAGTAAGTGTTTGAGACTGAATACGAACTCTGGAAGATGAGTCTTCTTGACTTCCAGCCTGGAATTCTACCCACTGAGCCTTGGGTTGAAGTCATGGGACATGATCTAAATGAACATGCCCAACATATGGTCAAAGCTCAAGCTGATGAAGTAGATTTTAAAATTACTTTCAAAGAAAGAAGTTCTGAAAGTATGAAACCATGTGAATTCTTTGAGAGAGAAAATATAGAAAGGAGATAGTCATAATTGAATTATGGTGAATTCTTGATTCCCAGCCTGGAATTGTACCCACTGTTGAGAATGAGGTTGTGGGACATGATCCAAATGAATCCATATATAGTCAGACCTCAAGCTGATGAAGTAGATTTTAAAATCACCGTTAGAGAAAGGAGTCCTGAAAGCATGAAACCATGTGAATTCTCTGAGAGAGAATGTAGAAAGGAGATGGTCTAAGACTGAATTATGGTGAATTTCCTATAAGAAAAAATGAAAGTGTGAAATAGGTGAGGGTGATAACAGTAAGGGTTAGACAGTTCGAAAAAGGAAAATGAAAGTCATGAGTCTAGATAAATAAGAAAGAATTACCAAGATAATCAATAAGCATTTATTAGGAATATGATCATACTGGTCATCCTGCCATCTGGGGGAGGGGGAGAGGAAGGAGGGGAAAAAGTGGAACAAGAGTTTTGGCAATTGTCAATGCTGTAAAGTTACCCATACATATAACCTGTAAATAAAAGGCTATAAAAAAAAAGGAATATGATCAGCACTCTGTTAAAGACCAAGGATAGAAAGAAGGAGGAAACTGGTTCCTACCCTTGAAAAGCTCCGATTCTAATACGAGACAGCATCCAAACAACTATGTATGTACACACGGTATATAGTTTAAGTGAGGGAAGTTCATTGGCAGTAGAGACATTGGGAAAGCTTGTTGTAAAAGGTAACATTTAAGTGAAGATTTTCAGGAAGTCAGGAGAGTAGAAGGAAATCTAGCCACTGGAGATCCCCAGTGAATGGCACCACATTTTCAGATGGAGTGTTGTATGCAAGGGGTAGCAAGAAAGTCAGTGTCCATCAAAGAGTCCATATTGGCGATTACATTTTAAGAAGATGAAAGGTGAAAGAGTTTGGGTTATAAAGGTCCCCGGCAGCCAAAAAGAAGGCTTTTTTTAAAGCTTGCAAACCCAAGGAGAGAGTTTTTAAAATGAAGGAGTGGTCACCACAGTCAAATGCTCAATAGAGAACAAAAAGAAGGAAGACGAAGAATAACAGCCTTGGATCGGACCCAAGTGACCAGTGAACCTGAAAAGCAGTTTCGATAGAAGACAAAGCTAAAAGTCAGTCTACAAGTGGTCAAAGATGGGTTACGTGGGGAGAAGAGAGAGGCCTGGAATCATAAAAAAAAAACACTTGGCTGGGAATAAGGATACCTGATTTCTGGTCTTTGTGTGACCCTGGGCGAGTTCCCAGCATCAGTGAATTGCAGAACTGGCGAAGACTTCAAAGGTCATCAAACCCAACCTGAAGCATAAGAATCCAATTTTTCAACGTCTCTGACAAATGCTAATCCAGCGTCCACTTAAAGAATTCCAGTGACAGTTAACTCACTAGTGTCAGCCGCAGCCCCATCTACTTTTGGACAGCTCTAATTGTTTGGAAATTTTCTTTATGCTGAGTGGAAATCTGTCTCCCCTGTAACTTCCTGGTTCTGCCCCCTGGGGCCAAGCAGAACAAGTCTAATCCATTTTCCACATGAAAGACCTTCAAATATTTGAAGACAGCAATCATGAGAAGCAGCTGTGATGTAATGGAAAGAACTGGGGACTTAAAAGGCTCTGTGCCCTGAATCTGACATTAACTAACTTTGTGAAAATGGGACCTCCATCCCATCTGTAAAATGGAGACAATAAGATTGACACTCTCTACCTTACCGTTCTTAGAAAAGTGATCCATAAACTTTACAAACTTGCAAAATTTTCATAGTACTTACAAAGTTTTATTATGTCCCCTTTAAATGTTCTCCAAGCTAAATATTTCCATTCTTTTTCCTCAGTTCTTTTCTCTTTCTAGGAGTTTTCAGTTTACCTGCACTATCAAATGAATGGTGTTGAAGTAGATAATGGTAACTTCCACTATAGCTGTGTAATCTTGCTAATAATTGGATCATTTGTCCCCTTTAGTTTGTTTGAGTTGAATTAGCTGGCCTCTTAGGTCTTTTTCAGCTTTGAGAGTTTAAATGAAGCTGATTTAATGAAGCTTTGAATATCTTTCTTACTTGTATTTCTATTTGTTCACTTAACACAGTGTTTGGCACATGGTAAGAATTTAATAAATGCTACATGATGAATGGGATACCTGGCCAATTATTTGTGTGTGGAGGTTTTGATCTCTATAAACTATAACCTGGATGAAGTGTGCTTTCTATTCTTAGTTCCGTGGACAGGTTGCTTAATATATTTGAGGGCCCTTATCTATAAAATAGGAATAGTGATTCTTGCATTATCTCCCTCAAAGGATGATCCAGAGGAAAATGCTTTCAAAAAGTAAAAGCCCTTTAATATCAATTGGGAGACAACATGGGTTATCTATATTTAAAAGCTTTGGAGAGGTATTAGTCTGACCTATGGTAGAGTGAGGAGAGATTGGGCTGGCAAGATCATGCCTTGAATTCCAGGCATTCAAAACTCAAAAAGAGTTTGCAAAATAATAATAAATCAATCATTCCTTAACTGCCTGAAGGGAAGAGTCTGATCAAAATAACTTCTTGTTGTTTTCTTTCAGCTTCAAGAACCATCTAATAATAACAATTATGATAATTATAATTATAGTTAATATTTATATAGTGCTTACTATGTACCTGGCACTGTGCTAAGAATTTTACAAATATCATCTCATTTGATCCTTATAGCAGCTGTAAGGCAGATACTATTATTATTCCCATTTTATAGATGAGGAAACTGAGGCAAAATAGGTTCAAGAACTTATCCAGGGTCACATAGTTAGTAAGTGTCTGAAGCTAGATTTTAATTCAGATTTTCCTGACTGCAGGCCTAATTGAAATCACCATCGTATGATGAAAAAAGTGAGATTTGTGATCAAAGGATCTAACTTCAAATCCTTGCTCTGCTACTTTGTGACCTTGTAAGTTAACTTCTCTGGATCTCATTTTCCTTTTTTATAAATCAAGGTCTTTAGAATAAATCCTAAAGTCTTTTCTTGTTCCAAAACTGATGACTCTATAGAATATGACTAAGAAAAGGCTAGATAAAAGACAGTTTATACAATAGCAGACCCCTTCTAGACTGGCAATCACATTTTTTCCTCCACTCATTTCTGTCTTCTCAGATTTTGTAGGGAATTCAACTGGAAGTCTTTGGTCCACTTTAGTTACAATAATAGATTCCTCCACATTGCAGGGAACTTGGCTCTTTCTGATCACTGGTCTTTGGGGGTCTATCTCCCATCAATCCTCTGCCATCCTTGGTTTAAACAGTATCTGTCCTGTGTGCCGGGTACATTTCCTTATATGGCATGCCCATTAAAAAAACACACACACACACACACACAGGGGTGGATAGAGCACTAGCCCTGAAGTCAGGAGGACCTGAGTTCAAATCTGGTCAGATATTTAACACTTCCTAGCTGTGTGATCTTGGGCAAGTCACTTAACCCCAATTGCCTCAGAAAAATAATTAGACTAGAACTGAAAGAGACCTAAGAGATCATCTGATCCAACTGCCTCATTTTGCACAGGGTGAAACTGAGAGGATTTGCCCATATTCACATAGACAGCAAGTAGCAGAGTGAGGATCTGAAGCTAGATCCATTTCCAATATTTCCACAGCATTCTGTCCAATATAGCATACTGTCTGTCTCTCTAAACTGAAATTTTACCTGAAGAGTAGAAAAATATATACTTTAGGGATAATCACTCTATTATTTATTTTCTGTTCAAAATAAAATAAATATTAGTATTTTTAATAAATATAATTTAATAGTTATACAATTTATATATAATTTAAATAAAATCTAAATTATTTTTTAAATAAATGTATTTGTGTTTCATTGGTATAAGGAACTCCAAGTGTGGAAATACCCTTGACTTTATAGAACAATGACCCCTCTATAATTTGTTTTCAAGGAGAATTGCCTAGAACACTTAAAAGTTAGGTGACTTATCTAGAATCATACATCCATTATGCATCAAAAATGTGATCTGAATGTGAATCTTTCTGACTCTGAGAACAGTTTTCTGTCCATTATGCTATATGGTTTTTCTCTAACTTACTTTTTGAAGGTGAAAGGGGGGAGCATATCCTATTGAAGTTTAAAGATCATAGAGCATAGATGATCAATTATGAAAGACTTAGTTTTTCTCGGTGGTTCTATGATCCAAGACAATTCCAATTAAGTTTGAATAAAAAACGCCATCCGCATTTAGAAAACGACTTTAGAGATTGAATGTAAATCAACACATGCTAGCTATGTTCACTTCTTTTTTCTGTTTTTTCCCTCTCTTATGGTTTTTCCCTTTATTTTTTCCTCTCTCAACATGATTAATAAAGAAATGCCTATTTAAAAGTTAACATACATTTGTAACCAGGAAAATAAAACAATTATTAAAGAAAGCAAAAAAAAATCATAGAGCATATATAGAACCTCATAATTCATCTATTCCATTCCCTATCAGAAATTATAAACTTTGCCTACAACTTCTCTGAGCAGTGTCATCCAGTTTTTGACTGAAGACCTCCCTTGATAAGGAATCTATTAAGCTGCATTTGAAGAGGTAGGTGGATGGTGTAGTGGATAGAGAGCTGGACTTAAGAGTCAGGAAGGCCTGAGTTCAAATCTAGCCTCAGATACTTACTAACTGAATAACCTTTGGCAAGTCATTTACCTCAGTTTTCTTTTCTATAAAATGGGAATAATAATAGGACCTACCTCCCAGGCTGTGAGGATCAAATGAGATAGTAACTGGCATGGCAAATAGTAGGTGCTGTGTAAATGTAAATGTAAATGTTAACTATTATTATTATTACCATAGAACAGCTCTAATTATCAGGAAGCTTTTTGTCACAGATGAATTATTTCTTTGTAATATTTACTTTTTGGCAGTAATTCTGCCTTACTGAATATTCCTTCCATACTTCAACTCTTTAAATATATAACATCTATCATCTAATTTGATGTCTGCCCTTCTCTAGGGTAAATGTTCCTAGTTACTCCTCCAGCCTATCCCTGCAGCTTCACAGGGGACCGTGAATGGCCTATGTTATTGTCACTTCCTCTGGACATTTTCCAGCTTATCATCATCCTCCTAAAAATGTGCCTTCTAGAACTAGCTCTTTCATGTGGTAGCTTATCACCATCTGCTGGAATGTTAGGATATTTAAAAGCTAAAGGCTTTTAATACCAGGCAAACATAGATTTACAACTACCCACTTCCACAGATTTTTAAACAAAGTATTTGATCCCTCAGTAAAAAAAGAAGCACTAGCATAGTCTGGCCCATTAGCATAAAATATATGATTCAATGAAAATTAAAACTTATTTTCATTTGCTCAAAGCAGAAGACTTTACTAACAGCAAAATGTGAACAGAGATATAATTCATGAGTTTGCTAATTATTGTTCCCTCACTATTGATATTTATTCACTCTATCTTCATTCAATAAATATATCATGCACCTATTTTGTTTAAAGTGTGGCAGCTGAATGCCTCAGGTTATAGAACAGTGTGATTGCAGTCTGGAAGATCTGACTGCAACTGTGTAATCCTGGGCAAGTCACTTAACCTGTTTGCCTAAATTCACTGGAGAAGAAAATCTCAGTATCTTTGCCAAGAGAATCCCATGGACAGTATGATCTGTGGGGTCATAAAGACTCAGACACAACTAAATAACTGAACAACAACAACAAATTTGAGAGGGAAGACACTAGTAGTTGAGAGGGTCTGGAAAGGCTTCATCTAGAAAGCATAAAATGGACAGGGCATCAAGCCTAGAGTTAGAAAAATCTGAGTTCAAATCCAACCTCAGACACTTATCAGCTGGGTAATTTGGGGGATATCACTTAACTTCTGTGTCTAAATTGATTTATCAGTAAAATGAGGATAATAAAAGATTCTCCCTCCCAAGGTGGTTCTGAAGATCAAATGAGATAAAACTGGTAAAGTTCCAAAGATCTTGTGATAAAGAGAGCCATCTACACCCAGAAAGACATTGTGGGAACTGAGTGTGGTTCACAACATAGCATTTTCACTCTTTTTGTTGTTGTTTGCTTGCATTTTATTTCTTTCTCATTTTTTCCTGGTTTGATTTGATTTTGTGCAGCAAGATAATTGTATAAATATGTATGCATATATTGGATTTAGCTTATATTTCTACTGTATTTAACATATATTGGATTACTTGCCATCTGGGGAAGAGGGAAAAGGGGAGAAATTGGAACCTTGCAAGGTTTTGCAAGGGTTAATATTGAAGAATTATCCATGCATGTTTTGAAAATAAAAAGCTCTAATAAAAAATAAAAATATGAAAATAAAGAGAGATAAGACTGGTAAGACACGTAGCACTGAGCATGACATGTAATTGTTCATCCTCTGTTCTTGGAAAGGACCAAAGACTTCAAGGGGTGAGACTTTACTTGAGTGTGAACTGGAGAACTGCATTTAAATGAGGCTGAGTTATACAAAGTCATCAGCCTCACTCTCTGTTCCTGTGACATGAAAATCTAGTGGCAGGACAAAAATCCGGATGACTAGTGATGACCTGGGATGCAGTGGATGACCTTGGAGCTTTCCATGTTTAACCAAGTTCTAAGCACTCCACAGAGAACAGGCATCAGTCACCTTTGTGGCCATTGGAACACACTGTTTTTTTTCGGTCCCTTCCTCCAAGAGAAGTCTTGATAAATTTGGGGTAGACATCACCCTACCCCACCAATGGATTTGAGGGCTGTCAATTACCCTCAACCTTGTTTTAGCTCATCTGCTGACAACTTTACTAGAGTGTGGCTATAGCTTCTCAGAACCACATAAGCACATAGTAAGTGATAAATAAATTAACTGAACATTATAACATTATAACATTATAAAAGTTACCTAAAAGAAAGAGACATCCTATAAGTTGGAGGTGAGGAAGAATAAATGCTATTTATGGGGGATAATCCAGACAAAGACACAGAGGGCAGAAATACAGTATTGTGTTTGAAGAATAGAGTGTCAATTTGATTTTGGGTAGCAAGGTGACTGGTATCATGGTGCTCCTAACTTCAGGCCTAGAGCTCTGAGTACTGTGCTAGAATTCAAATCTGGGCTCAGACATTTACTAGTTTTATAATTCTGGACAAGTCATTTTACCTGGTTTGCCTCAGTTTCCTCATCTGTAAAATGAACTGGAAAAGAAAATGATAAATTGCTCTAGTATTACTGCCAAGAAAAGCTCAGATGGGATTTTGAAGAGTTGGATAAAACCAAGTGACTTAACAAACAACAATAATTTGACTATATAGAGTACAGAAATAGGAGAAATGTACAATGAAGCTAGAAAGATAGTTTGGGGTCAAGGTACAAAGGACATTACAGATTGAACAATAGAGTTAATCTTTTATCCTAGAGACAATAAGGAGCTATTGCAGCTATTCCTTGAGCAAAGGAGTAACATGGTAGGATCTGAACTTGAGGAAAATCCTCTTGACATCTGTATGGAGGAGAGATTGGATTGGGGAGAACTTTTGGCAAGGTTGGAGGTGGTGAGGATCTATCTGAACTAAAGCATTGTTTGTGTGATTGAAAAGAAGTTGAGTGCTAGAGCTGTGAAGGGAAAAAGGACAATATTTGCCAATATATTTGATATATGGGATAAGAAAAAAAGATACTAGTAAGCTTTAAAAAAGTAGGAAGAAAACAAGGAAGAGAGGTGGAAAGAACAAAGAATAATGGTTCTGGTTGAGAGTGGAAGAAAAACTTTCCAGTTATGACTTTAGGGACCCCTTGGTGACAGGACAATTAGTTGCACAGTCACTGATCCCTGGTCTAGGCAGATGAGAAATCTAGCACCTTGTAGTTCTTCAAGAAACAGCTGCTGGCCTTTGATTGTGCAACTTCCCCAGGTTCCTGCTCCCAGGATGTGAGCTACCACTCTGGGAGATGTGGGAAGCCAGAGCCCCAGGAGGGAAATTGAGAAAGCAGCCCTGTATCCCCAATCTGAAAGGTATTATTTCTCTAAAGGATTTCTATTCAAGCCAAGAACAGCTATAAAGTTGCAAGTACCTAGCTGAGTGTTCCCATCACTGCTGGCCTGAAAAATCGGATGCTGAGCCTGGAAATTACAGCCTCCATGGGCTTGATTGCAGGGAATTAGCTCCCACAGCTGCCAACTGCAACAGTAAGTTTCAGATTTACAACTGAGTAGCATTTACAGTTTAGGTACAAGGGGACTGGTATAGGAGACCTGGGCCGAGAGAGTTATGGGTGAAATTTACTCCAGGGAGAAAACTAGTGACCATAGAGCCAATTGATTGGTCTAACACTTCAAAGAATCTCTTTTCTCTGAGGCTCTATCTAAATAATACCAAGTTTGGGGAAGCAGGCATCCCTTTGGATAATTGTGGATTATTTCAACAACCAATGTAAGGAAATGATTCTGATTCAGAATGTTAGAAAAGGAAGGAACCTTCAAACACAATCTAATCCAGTCTTATTGTGGATAGAGAAAGAGAGGTCCTGAAATGGATAAAAATAGCAAGGTTACGTAGTAATGTGGCGACTGATTAAAGTGAGAGAGACACACATACAGAGAAAGAGAGGGAAGGGGGGAGGAAGGGAGAGAGGAAGGAAGGGAGAGAGAGGAGAAAGAAAGAGAGGAAAGGGGGAGAGAGAGAGAAAAAAAAAGAGAGAGAGAGAGAGATGGAGAGAGAGAGAGGGAGGGAAGGAAGGAGAGAGAGAGGGGAAAGGAGAGAGAGTGGGAGGAAGAAAGGAAGAGAAATGAATAAATAAATATTTTCTATACATTGATATACGTATATACATATAGATATTTACGTGGATCAATGGATAGATAGTGCTTTAATGCCTTAAAAATCTACTAAGACAGTGTGTGTGTGTGTGTGTGTGTGTGTGTGTGTACAGATAGATGGTTTCTGCACCGTCTTATTAGACTGATAGGATGGGGTGGGGGGAAGACAAGCATGACTCACCTGGATTGCTGATAAATGCTTAACAACTGTCTCTCTGAGGGAAAAAATAAAACAAAACAAAAATAAAGAAGCAGCTATCCACATGACACTTCTCTTAAATTTATTATAAACATTTTCCTTTTTTCCTTTCTTAAGTTTAGACCATCAATAAAACAATAGTTCTAGTCTTGGTTTTTACCATTTGGAGATCCCTCAGTGTAAGTGCATGCACTAAGACAGTAGAAGCTGAGTCCAGCACACATTCAGGAAAAGGACCATCTTTTGGCTCTTTCTATCCCCAGCACTTAAAAAAGGGACTGATTGTTGACTGTTTATGGTAGCAGTATGAGACCTCCATATGGTGGGAAAATCTAATCAGCCTAATGTTTCACATTTTCAAAAGACCAGAAGAGCATTTTTTTTCCTTTTTTTTTTATTAACACTTTTTATTTACAAAACATATGCATGGGTAATTTTTCAACACTGAACCTTTTGTATTCCAAACTTTTTCCTCCTTCCCCCCATAAATATATGTTAAAATATATGTTAAATCCAATATATGTATACATATTTGTACAATTACACATCCATCAAAATTGATCATCGGACAGCTTTCTAGTTGCCGTGTACAATGATCTGGTTCTGCTCATTTCACTTCATTTCTTTCTAGAACTCTCTGAAATCCTCCTGTTGATTGTTTCTTACAGAACAATAATATTCCATCACATCCATGTACCATAACTTATTCAGCCATTCCCCAATTGATGGGCATCCACTCAGTTTCCAGTTTCTGGCCACTACAAAGAAGGCTGCCACAAACATTTTTGCACATGTGGGTTCCTTTCCTTCCTTTAAGATCTCTTTGGGATACAAACCCAGAAGAAACACTGCTGGTTCAAAGTGTGAGCACAGCTTGATAACTTTTTGAGCATAGTTCCAAATTGCTCTCAAGAATGGTTGGATCCATTCATAGTTCCACCAACAATGCATCAGTGTCCCCATTCTCCCACATCCCCTCCAACATTGGTCATTATCTTTTCCTGTCAGCTTAGCCAATCTGAGAGCTGTATAGTGGTATCTCAGAGTTGTCTTAATTTATATTTCAAGGAGAATATTTTTGAAAAGCTAATAATAGTGTTTATGTTTATACTTTTTCTGTAAGGTTGATTATCCATTTCTTTAATATAGTTAAAGTTTTACAGTACTTTTGTTTAAGACAGAGACAGAAAATTTTCATTAACTGCAAACTCACTATGAGCAAATAACAGTCCAGAAAAATAATGGAACCTAAAACTTCCTTAAGAATTACAGTGCCCCTGTTTGTGAATTTGGGAAATGATTCAATCATTTTATAGAGCAATTTGGAACTATGTCCAAAGGACTATGAAACCATCCATACCCTTTGGCACAGCAATACTAAGACTAGATCTATATCCCTAAAGAGATAAAAAAACAAAAATAAAATGGACCTATATGTACAAAAATATTTATAGCAGCTCTTTTCAAAGGACAAAGAATTGGAAATTGAGGGGATGCCCATCAATTGGGGAATGACTGAAAAAATTATTCCATGTAATTATGATGGAATATGATTGGGTTGTAAAAAATGGTGAGCAGGATGCTCTCAGAAAAACTTGGAAAGATTTCCATGAGCTGTTGCAAAATGAAATGTATTGTGAAAAAAGTAATGGCATTATTGTAAGATGACATAACTATTTTGAGTAATATAATGCTCCAAGACAGTTCTGAAGGACTTCTGATAAAAGATGCTATCCATATCCAGAGAAAGAACTGATAATGTCTGAATGCAGAATGAAGCATTCTTTTTTTAAACCTTATTTTTCTTGAGTTTTTTTTTTCTTTTTGGTCTGTTTTCTTTCTTTTTTTTTTTTTAGAACATGACTATTATGGAAATGTCTTGCGTGACTATGCATGTACATATCCTATATTGAATTATTTACATTCTCAATGGGTCAGAGAGGAAGGGAATGAAACTGAAACTCAAAGTTACAAATGTAAAAATTGTTTGTATGTGTAACTGGGCAAAATAAAGTACTAAACAAATTCTTTTAAAAAAAAATGTGTCCCAAGTTAGGGAACTCATAACTCTTACACACTGCCCTTTCTCTACACTTAGAGTACTGTGCTCAGTTTGGGGACAAAATCCAGAAAGGCACTGCAATCAGTGGCTAGAGAAAATAGAGTAGATTATGAAGACATTCAAGATCATTTCATGTAAGAATGGACTGAAGAAACTGGTGATATTTAACCTGGGGAGAAAAGAAGTCTGGGAGTGAGGGGACATGATCTGTCTCCAATAGTTTGAAAAGCTATTATATAGAGAGATGATAAGCCTTATTGTTGGGGGGGGAGCACAGAAGTAGGAACAACTAATAAAAACTGCATAGAGGCTAAATTAGGCTTGGTGTTAGGAATATGAACTAGACTGAGGTCTGCCAGGTGCAGATATTTCCTCCTACCTACGAAAGAGTCAGGAGCAGCACCTTAACACATAGAGTACCAGGCATGAAAGCAAAGACTACTCTTTACTGATTTGGATTCAATCTCTGACATTTAATAACTGCGTGATTCCAGACAAATGATTTAACCCTTTTTTCCTCAGTTCTTTCATCTGTAAAATGAAGCAGATATGACTGAACAATGAAATACAAAGGAAGCTGGAAAAGGAAATGGCAAACCAATCCAGTATCTTTGCCAGGAAAATTCCCAATGGGGTCACAAGGAACAGGAAAAAAAAAAAAAAAAAAAAACAACTGAACAAAATAAGCCACCTAAATACTGAGAGATTAAGTGTCTTGCCCAGTCAGAGGGCCAGTATGTGTCAGAGATAGAACTTGAATCTGGCTCTATCCTGGCTTCAACCTTTCCTTAAACAACAATCCCCATTATAACAGTTCTGACAAATGATCTTCCAGTCTTTGCAAAAAGAATTCCAGTGAAAGAAAACTCATCACCTCCCAAAGCAGCCCATTTTATTTTGGGATACTCTAATTGGAATAGTTGGAATTGTTGGGATACTCTAAGTGTTCTCTTACACAGAAATGAAATTTGTCCTTCATGCCTACCCATCACTCTGAGTTATGTCTTCTGGTGTCAAACAGAATAAGCATGATATTTTTCCCATGTGAGAGCCTGTCAATATTTCACAGCTAAATCTTCTTTTCTCCAAACTGCTTTCAGAGTCCCACTCTTTCAATGAGTGTTCATGCAGCAAATCTTGAGCCATCTTTCCCCTCCCAACTGCTATATTAATCTCCCTTTTCCATAATCCTCCACTTTACCAAAGTCCTTCCTAAAGTATGATAACAAAGCCAATGTTCTCTAAAAGAATTGTTAGCACGTCAACTAGAATCACTCCTTAGTCTGGACACTACTTATTTATTAAAATCACCTAATTTTATTTTAGTTGTTTTTTTTAACTACTGTTCCATACTGTTGACCCTGATAGAGCTTGTAAGTCACTAAAACTATCAGATTTTTTTAGAAGCACTGCTATCTGGCCATATCTTACTCTATTTTGTACTTATGAAATGAATTTTTTGATCCCAAATGTAAGATTGTAAACCTGTTTCTAGTAAATGTCATTATCTTAGAATCTTTGGGTTGGGGAAAATCAGACCACATCTGAGTTATCGGATTCAGTGATGGGTATACTATTTTGAGAAAGTAGAAGTAAACAGGAAAGTGAGGAGGGAATCTGGAACTATGGTAGAGGAGGGTTGGTTAAAGGAAATGAGGATGCTTAGCATTAAAAGAAAAGAGTTAGAAGTGACATGTAGGATTACCAAAAATAAAACTAAAAATAGAGTGGTTATGCCACCAATGACAAGGAACTGGCTTCTGTGATCAACTACCAGCTTGGCAACATGCAGGTTGGTTGACAAGCCATTATTGCTATCTGATGGACTGTCACATGGATGAGGAATTAGATTTGTTTTGTTTGACCCCAGAGGGCAGAACCAGGAACATTTCTTGGAAACTTATCAGTCTTCTGAAATCATAGTGACTCCATTGCATTGAGCAGAAGGCTTATATCTTCACAGTCATTTGTCTTTATAATGTCATTTTTATTCTATAAATTATTTTCTAGGTTCTGTCCATTTGATTCTGTATCAGTTCATACAAGTCTTATCACTTTTCACCAAAACTACCTAAGGGAGAATTATTGAACAAATGGAAAATAAGACAAGGGTACCAGGGTGCAAAGAGGCAGAAAAATGATAGGAACTTTTTAGAGTCGCTGGAAGACTGGGAAGATATAGATATGAAGTGTAATAAGGAATGATTTAGAAAAATAGTGTAATCAGAGGGCAGTTTGAGCTAATAGAGATTACAGGTACAAATTTTATAGAAAACTATAGATGCAGCAAGAGGGGAGCCTGTTAGATGAAGGATTAAGGAGTAAGTTAGCTGTGGGGGGAAGCCTGAAAGTAGGAATCAGCCACTGAGGAAAAGTTCTTCAAATTGAACAGAGAAAAGACATTGGATAATAAGATTGATGAGAAAAAAACAGATTACCAAATTAAGAGTCCCATGGCAGCAGAGAATTTTTTTATCTGGCTCCAGAGGGTAAAGTTTAGCTTCTGCAAGGAAGAATTCAGATTCTAAAGAATAAAGTTAAAGGACTTTTTCAAGACAGATACATTGAATACTTGTAATTTAATCAATTATATGCAGTTTTACCACCACTATCTCAAGAAAGTCAGAGTGCAGAAAAAATATGGTACAAAAATAAATATAATGTTTCACTTTAGCTGGGTGCTATACTGAAGAGATATTAAGGAAAGAAGGACTTTTTACAGGTAGAAAGGGCAAGGCTTGTCATCGGTGATAAAATGGAAAAATTAGCCCTCACATTTGCTACTTGTGTGAATTTGGATCATTCATTTAACTTGTGCCTCAATTTAACATCTGTAAGATGCTAGATTAGAATTTAGTTCACAGTTAGATTAGAATTTAGGACTTTTTAATCTTTTTCCACTTGTGACCCCTTTACACCTGAAAAATTTTGATGTGACCCCAGGTATATAAAATAGCTATACAATCAAACATTTACTTATAATAAATTATAACTTCACAACCCCCACATTCAGTTGTGAGACCTCATACGGGGGCACAACTCACAGTTTGAGAACCTGGGGATTAGATAATTACTGATTCCCTTTGGAATTGTAGCTTTATGATCCTATAATATCCAAGAGGATAAAATCCCTAAACCTTTGATGATGTTGGCGAAAAAAAATTACCAGGAGAGACCTTCGTTCTGAGGATCCCCTAACCCTGTTTATCTCAAGGAATAATTTCATCTAAACTCCTTTATGGACCAGCTCAGATGTCACCCATCCAGGAAGCTTTCCCTCATTCTTTTCTTGATCCACATTTAGGAGGGGTAAGGAATCTCTCAGATTCAAGCTGCAACTTTTAAACAAATTAGACCTGGGATTTCATAGATGTAAGGCGCCTCCTGGTGGAATCTCTACGAACATAGACATGCACCTGCTTGACTGAGAATCCGACTTCTGCCTTAAACTGAGAGAGCTTATTGAAATGATTTGTCCACTGTCACAGAGTCATTATGTAACTGAGATGGGACATGAAGCCAGGATTATCTGATTCCAATTATTCCACACTACCTTTCTAATACACTATTCATATTCTAAGCCATAATTATCCATGTACAAGTCATATTTCTGTTCTTATAAGAAGGGAATGTCTGCATGTTATTCATTTTTGTATCCCAGAGTGCATTTTTTTTCATAGTTGGCTGTAATCGTTGTTTTCTGGATTAGAAGGAATTAGTTGTACTTCACAATAGAATGAAGGCTCCTTTACTTTGGGTATTGCTTCATTCCTTATAATTATCTTCCTAGCACCTAGCATAATGCATGATGTAGAGGTTGCTTGTTGATTGACTGATGTGGACCATTCCAACAGCTCTGTTTATAGGCTCATAAAAAGTTAAAGGTGGTAAGTTGACTGGACAGACCACTTCTAGAGCATGAAGTTCAGTTCTAGGTGCCGCATCATAGGAAGGTTATTAAAAAGCTGAACAGACAGCATACAGATGAAGACACTAGGGATGGGAAGGAAATTAGGAGCTATATTGAAAAAGGATCGACTCAAGGGAATGGTTTGTCTCCAAGAGAATAGTGTGTGTGTGTGTGTTGGGAGAAGGGAACATAATAATGTCTTCAAATATTTGAGGGACTGTCATGTTTAATTGGCATGAAATTTGATCTACTTAGAACCAGAGAACAGAATTAAGAACACTGGGTAGGTAGACATTGTAGAGTGGTAGTTTTCAACTTGATGTAATTTTCCTAGCAATTAGAGCTGGCCAAATGCGAGAGGGGCTACTCTAAGGGAAAGTGATCTGTCCATCACTGTAAAGTTTCAAGCAGATGCTAGAAGGTGATTTTTTTTTTTTTGCTAAGGAAATTTGCTGAGACTTGCCCAGGGTCACACAGCTAGGAAGTGTTAAGTGTCTGAGACCAGATTTGAGCTCAGGTCCTCCTGACTTCAGGACTGGTGCTTTATCCACTGCACCATCTAGCTGCCCCCTAGAAGATGATTTTTAAGAGATATTATGATGTGCTTGAGACACAGGTTGGACTATACATTCTCTGAAGTACTTTCTGTCTCTGAGATTCTGTTTTTATGATTCAGTGAGATAATCTTTAATAGAACACTGGAATTTAGAGCAAGAAGAGACAGACCTTAGGGATGATTAAATCTGCCCCACTCATTTTAGAGATGAAAAAACTGAAAATCAGAGTGAGGGAGAGACTTTGTCTACTTCTATTACATACCAGGAACCAGACTAAGAGGATTTTTGGATGAATTCCATAAATTAATGTTGGCTGAGTCAAGTATTTATAAACAGAATTATCCAAGATGCCACTCGTCAGTTCTTCATTTTCAGAGGCAGCCTCTATAACATACAAAAATTCAAACTAAATAGGTAATTGTTCTATTAAGACATACCTTTTTTTAGTGGTTGAGGAGAACTCATCTACATACAAATATATACATATGTGTGTGTGTGTATACACACACATATATGTATGCATACACATATCTTTTCTATTATATATACATATATTTAATTTATTGTTACATTTTGTTTTTCATAACCTCTCCTCCTAGACCCAAAGAGGCAACCCTTATGGAATATGGGAATAGGGAATAAAAAATAAAAAAGGAAAAAATTAGAGAACTATTCATTAATCAGAATATATTCAGTTTCCTATAGCCATAGTCCTTCATTTCTAAAAAAGAAGAAGCCATTTTCAAAGTCAAACCTGGCCATTAAAGTTACATAGCATTCACTTTCTATGTTACAGTAATAGTCCTTTCTGTTTATACTGCTGTCTTCATCATGCATTGCATTTTCCCAATTCTGCTTAAATGACTTTGCATCAGTTCATACATGTCTTCCCACACATCTGTGTAATCTTCACGTTCATCACTTCTTAAAATGCAATAATATTCCATCTTAGTTGTTGACCCTCATTTGTTAGCTATCCCCCATTAGATTTGCATTTATTTCATGGGAGACTTTTTTTTGTTAATACTGAGCTTTTTTGGTAAATGTAAATGTTAGTACATAGATCATGAACTTTTTTTGAAAGAAATACAGAAGTATATGGGTGTGTGGAAGATTAATAAAGGGAGGAAGAATAAAACTTAAAAACTAAAGTTTTATTCCTCTGAGTTATGACTCAGATAATATATTTCCCAAGAAGTTGTGCTCCCCCAAGTATTCACTCTCTTCTCAAATTTTCCTAAAGCACTCCATCTCAATATCTTTTGCTCTATGATACTCTACTTTGTATGATACTTTATCTATATACCATATCCCCTAGAGTAGCTTATTTAGAGATTTAGAGAAGAGAAACTCAGCTCATGCTCACAGGAAATTTACCTAGATATAATTTACTGAGGAATGAATGAATGAAAAAAGTAGACATTAAGTACTTACTTTGTTCAAAGAGCTGCTAAGAGTTAAGTGCTAGAGATATAAATAAAAGAGCATAAAGTATTAGTTCTCAAAGATCTCATAATCTATTGGAGGGCTGCTAAGTGGCATATATCGTGGATGGAGTGCTAGGCTTGAACTCATAAAGAGAAGAACTCCATTTCTACCTCAGATACCTACTAGCTGTGGGATCCTGGGCAAGTCTCAGCCATCCTCATCCTCAGTTTTTTAATATATAATTTGTAAGTAAATTTGATAAATTTATGCTAAATAAAATGATGTAATAATTTATAATGATATATTTATGTAAATATACAAAGTCTCATTTGAATTTCACAACAACCTTGTGAGGTAGGTGATAGTAAAATTTAAATTTTTGTATCTCTCTATTTTTTCTTTATTTATGTTAAAGCTCTGTGTGTAGATAAATATATATAGATACATATTGTCTACATATATAGCAAAGTTATATAAATACTTATAATATAATGTTATACATGTCTAAATGTATTTTCTCTAGCATTAAACACTCTAACATACTAGTTATTCTTTTTGTTCTTATTATGCTTATTAATATTATTAATGGGAGAGAAGATGCATATAGGAGGTTTTAGCTATGTCAGCTGGAAAAACCCCAAGTTCCTAACATAAATATTAATTCAGAAAGTAATATGAATTCTTCTTGATATTATTTCCAGTAATAAAATATTTTTTCTGATGATACACTATTTGATAGTACCCAGAACTAGCAGTGACAACTTTCTTTTGTAGGGTTTCCTGAGCTGTGGCTTCTGAGCAGGTGAGGTCAATGGTACTTGAGGAAGCAGTAGAGAAGTCACATCTCTACTTGCTTTGCTGTGAGCTGAAGGAGTGCTGTCTGTCATTCCCAGGGCTCTTGAGTTCACTTGCCTGTGAGTAGCAATTGGTCAGTTGTGTATTGGTGATGATAAGAAAACTTGCTTTCTTCTCCATCATTGAACCTGGCTGGAAGCCAGGCAAGTAGTCTAGAATCCACTGCTACTCCCAAGTTCTTAAATTCTAATCCTGGACTAGGTATTGAGAGGAAGTTCTGATCAAAGTGATGACAGTAGTTTGGTTTGTCTGACACATGCCTTCTTCTCTTTCATTCTCTCAGGATATCTTACTACCTCAGCTATTATTGCTGCATAAACAAAGTATGCAATTATGGGCTCCCCAATCTTGAAATCACTGTGGTTGTTGTCCCTTTTGTTCCGATTCAATACATACTTAAGCCAGGAGCTGTCCAGCTTTGCTGCAGTTGAAGACTGATAATTTCAGATCACTGAAATTCATACTGATTTATTAGACTCAGGCATAAAGAAAGAAATGTTACCTTTTTATTTTATATATATTTTTTCAATAGTATTTTATTTTTCCAAATACATGTAAAGATAATTTTCAAGTCATTTTTAAGACTTTGTGTCCCGAATTTTTCTCCCTCTCTCCCTTACCTTCCCCATCTCCAAGACAGCAAGCAATGTGATAGAGGTTAAATATGTGCAATCCTTTTAGGTGTATGTCTATATTTGTCATGTTGTGAAAGAAAAATTAGACCAAAAGGGAACAAACAAACAACAACAAAAATGGTGAAACTACTAGGCTTTGATCCACCTTCATTCTCTATAGTTCTTTCTTTGGATGCAGATGGCATTTTCCTTCCCAAGTCAATTGCAATTGCCTTGAATCACCACATTGCAAAGAAGAGCCAAGTTCATCATAGTTGATCATAATATAATCTTGTTGTTACTGTGTATAATGTTCTCTTGGATCTGCTCACTTCACTCAGCATCAATTCATGTAATTTTTTCCAGGATTTTCTGAAATCAGTCTGCTCCCCATTTCATTGTTTTTTGTTTAATATGTCTTTTTTAAAAATAGCTTTTTATTTTCAAAATATATGCAAAGATAATTTTCAACATTCATCCTTGCAAAATCTTGTGTTCCAAATTTTTCTTCCTCCCTTCCTCTCACCTCTTGCTCTAGACAGCAAATAATCCAATATATGTTAAACACGCACAATTCTAAACAAGAAAAATCAGATCAAAAAGGGGAAAGAAGAGGAGAAAGAAAACAAAAAGCAAGCAAACAACAACAAAAAGATGAAAATGCTATGTTGAGATCCACATTCAGCTCCCTCAGTCTTCTCTCTGGTTACAGATGGCTCTCTTCATTACAAGTCTATTGGAATTGGCCTGTATCTCCTCATTACTGAAAAGAGTCACATGCATCAGAGTTTATTACACAATCTTGATCTTGCTGTGTACAATGTTTTCCTGGGTCTACTCACTTCACTTAGCATCAGTTCGTGTAAGCCTTTCTGAAATTATCCTGCTGATCATTTCTTATAGAACAATAATATTCCATTACATTCATATACCATAACTTATTCAGCCATTCTCCAAATGATGAGCATCCACTTAGTTTCAAGTTCCTTGCTACTAAAAAGAGCTGCCACAAACATTTTTCCATATGTGGGTCCTTTTCCCTCTTTTATGATTTCTTTGATGATTTCAGGATCTGTAATCCTGAAATGAGACTGCTGAATCAAAAGAGATACAGAGTTTTTTAGCCCTTTGGGCATAGTTCCAAATTATTCTCCAGAATGGTTGCATCATTTCATAATTCCATCACAAAGCATTAATGTCCCAGTTTTCCCAGATCCTCTCCGACATTTTTCATTATCTTTTCCTATCATCTTAGCTGATTTGACAGGTATAAAGTGGTACCTCAGAGTTGTTTTAATTTGCATTTCTCTAATCAATAGTGAATTAGAGCACTTTTTTCATATAATTAGAAGTGGCTTTAATTTCTTCATCTGGAAATTATTTGTTTTATCCTTTGATCATTTATCAATTGATTTGTATTCTCATAAATTTGAGTCAGTTCTCCACATATTTTAGAAATGAAGTCTTTATTAGAAACACTAATACAGATACCTTTTTAAAGTGCTCCAATTAAGAGTTAGCCAGATAAAATTGTACATTAGGATTGAATCAATTATTAAACTAGTAAGTGGTCATTTAATCTTGATTTTATTTAAATCCTCACACTGGGGGCGGAGCCAAGATGGCGGAGAAGACACACGCGACTTTCTAAGATCTTCTCTTACCCTCTTTATCAATATTATATCGAGCCTCAAAAATAGTCTTGACTGCCACAATTCGTAAAGATAAGAAATAGAACAACTCACCGGCCGAAGAAAATCTGCAGTCTCGCCAAAAAAGGTTGGTTCGGGGCCAGGGGGGAGATCGGCGCAGCCGGGGAGAGAAATTAAGTTCCGAGGAGAGTCTCAAACCGAAAGTGAAAGCACAGATCTCAGCACAAGCGCGCAGCCCCAACCCGCAGTACGGGGCTTTTCCTTGGGGCAGTTGTGATCCTGCACAGCAGGAGGACGCAGCCGGTTAGCCTCAATCTGCGCAGTGGGAGCTCCAGCTGGCCATAGAGCTTTTCCAGGGCCGATTTGCATCGGGCAGAGACACTGGGGCAGAGTTCGGGATGGTCTGCGGTCTGCGGTCAGCTGCTAATACTCACAGTCCCACAAGAGGCTCCGGCCTGGGGCAGTGACACTTTCACCCCTTAGTCTCTAGCCGAGGGCAATCGCTAACCCACTCAGCCCTACTGGGCACTTTGATAGCTCGGCCAGTGCTGAATCCACTTCCTGTTGGGGAAGGGAAAACTCTCTACTCAGAGCACTCCATACCTCGGAGCTGGAAATCGGTTTACATCTTTCCCTGCTCTGCAGAGGAAGCTGGTAACCCTTGCCTAGGAGACCTACCCTAAAGGCTTTCAAACATGAATAAAAAGATGAAAAGAACGATCGACAGCTTCTATGCAGAAAAGAGCAGGTCAGCAAACCTGAAGAGACCCTCAAACAGCAAAAATGCATCAGACTGTCCTCCTTTACATAATGCTCTCATAGAAGAGACCATTAAAAGTCTCAAAAGAGAGTTAGAAGATAAATGGGGAAAGGAAAGAGAAGCCTTACAAGAGAGCAACAACTTCTTGAAATACGAATTGGAAAAAGTAAAAAAAAATTTCAGGAAAGTAAGAATTGTGAATTGGAAAAATAAAGAATTCACTAGAAAGTAAGGATTGTGAATTGAAAAGACAAAGAACTCAAAGAAAGTAGGATCTGTGAATTGGAAAAGAAAATAATTCACTAAAAAAAAAAATTAGTGAAATGGAAAAAATTCCCACAGACCAAAACAATACATTTAAAAACGCAATTGCACATATACAGAAAGAAGTAAAAAAAGCTAATGAAGAAAATAATTCTTTAAAAATTAGAACTGAACAAATAGAAACTAATGATTCATGGAGACAGCAAGAATCAGTCAAGCAAAAACAAAAAATCACAAACTGGAAAAAACATGAATTATCTACTTGCAAAACGACAGAGCTGGAAAATAGATCTAGCACAGATAATCTAAGGATTATTGGACTTTCTGAAAACCATGATGAAAAAAAGAGCCTAGATATTATTTTTCAGGAAATAATCAAAGAGAACTGCTCAGATGCTATGGAAAAAGAAGGTAAAATAGACATTGAAAGAATACATCGAACACCTTCTGAAAGAAACCCTAAAATAAAAACCCCAAGGAATATTGTGGCAAAATTTCAGAACTATCAGATTAAGGAAAAAATTTTACAAGCAGCAAAAAAAAAAAAAAAAAAACATTTAAATACCGAGGTGCCACAATAAGGATCACCCAAGATCTGGCTGCCTCTACATTAAAGGAAAGAAGGGCCTGGAATATGATATTCTGAAAGGCACAAGAACTTGGGATGCAGCCAAGAATAAACTACCCAGCTAAGCTGAGCATTTTCTTCCAGGGAAGAAGATGGACATTTAATGAAACAAATGAATTCCATTTGTTTCTGAAGAAAAACCAGAACTAAACAAAAATTTGATCTCCACATAGAACTCAAGAGATGCAGAAAAGGTAAAATAACCTTTGAGAATTGTATTTCTGTTGTGGATATACAAAAGAATATATGTATAATTTGATTGTACTGATATAACATAAAAAGGGAAGTAGATATGGAAAAGGGATGATGGCAGAATAAGGTGGGAAGGAGGGATAAAAAGAGGAAACCACATCCTACAAAGAGGCTAAGGAAGCTTATCATATCTGAGGGAATTTAGAGAGGGGAGGAACATTGTGTGAATCTTACTCTCATCAGAGTTGGCTCAAAGAAACAATAATTGACATTTGTTTTAGAGAAAATTCTCTTGCCCATTAAAACAGGGAGAGGAAAAGGGAAAGAAAAAGAGTAATAAGGAAGGAAGGGAAAGACTCAAAGGGGGAGGGAGGGATTATAAAGAGGATAAGTATCGTGATACAAGAGGGGTACATAAGTTTAAAGGGGAAGAGAGGTTGGGGAGGCAAGAATAAGTAAGCATAATCTGGGGTTATTAGGATGGCAGGAAATACAGATTTAGTAATTCTAACTGTAAATGTGAATGGGATGAACTCCCCATAAAGAGGAGGCAGAAGCCGACTGGATCAAAAGTCAGAACCCTACAATATGTTGTTTACAAGAAACACATTTAAAGCAGGGAGATACATATAGAGTAAAGATAAAAGGCTGGAGCAAAATCTATTATGCTTCAGGTGAAGTCAAAAAGTAGGGGTAGCATCCTTATCTCAGATCAAGCAAAAGTAAAAATTGATCTAATTAAAAGAGATAAGGAAGGAAACTCATCCTGCTAAAGGGTAGCATAAACAACGAAGCAGCATCAATATTAAACATATATGCACAAAGTGGTATGGCACCAACTTCCTAAAGGAGAAGAGTTAAGAGTTGCAAGAAGAATAGACAACAAAACTGTAATAGTAGGAGATCCTCAACCTTAACTCCTCAGAATTAGACAAATCAAACCACAAAACAAATAAGAAAGAAATTAAAGAAGTAAATAGAATATTAGAAAAATTAGGTATGTTGGATCTTTGGAGAAAATTGAATGGAGATAGAAGGGAATATACTTTCTTCTCAGCAGTTCATGGAACCTATTCAAAAATTGACCATATATTAGGACATAAAGACCTCAAAATTAAATGCAAGAAAGCAGAAATAGTAAATGCTTTCTTTTTCAGATCATGATACAATAAAACTACATCAATCAAAAAGTTAGGGGAAATAGACCAAAAAGTAATTGGAAACTAAACAATCTCATCTTAAAGAATGATTGATTGAAGACAAATTATAGATACAAAATTAATAATTTCACTAAGATAATGACAATGATGAGACATCATAAAAATTTGTGGGATGCAGCCAAAGCGGTAATAAGAGGGAACTTTATATCCTTAGAGAGCTTACTTGAATAAAACAGAGAAAGAAAAGATTAATGAATTGGGCTTGCAACTAAAAAACTAAAAGACCAAATTAAAAACCCCAATCAAATACTAAATTGAAATTCTAAAATTAAAAGGTGAAATTAAAATATTGAAAGTAAAAAAACTATTGAACTAATTAATAAAACTAAGAGTTGGTTCTATGAAAAAGCCAATAAAATAGATAAGCCTTTGGTAAATCTGATTAGAAAAAGGAGGGAGGAAATGAAATTAGTAGTCTTAAAATGAAAAGGGAGAACTTTCCACCAATGAAGAGGAAATTAGAGGAAATCAATAAGAGTTATTTTGCTCCAACTTTATGCTAATAAATTTGATAATCTAAGTGAAATGGATGACTACCTCCAAAAATACAGACTTCCCAGACTAACAGAGGAGGAAGTAAATTGCTTGAATAGTCCCATTTCAGAAAAAGAAATAGAACAGGCAATTAAACAACTCCCTAAGAAAAATCCCTAGGACCAGATGGATTTACATGTGAATTTTACAAACATTTAAAAGAACAAATTGGCCCCAATGCTATATAAATTATTTGATAAAATAGGGAAATGAAGGAGTCCTACCAAATTCCTTCCTATGACACAGACATGGTACTGATACCTAAACCAGGTAGGCTGAAAAAGAGAAAAGAAAATTATAGACCAATCTCCTAATGAATATTGATGCTAAAATCTTAAATAAGATATTAGCAAAAGACTACAGAAAATCATCTCCAAGATAATACACTATGATCAAGTAGGATTTATACCAGGAATGCAGGGCTGGTTCAATATTAGGAAAACTATCAATATAATTGCATGTTAATAACCAAATTAACAAAACCATATGATCATCTCAATAGATGCAGAAAAAGCATTTGATAAAATCCAACATCCATTCCTATTAAAAAACACTTGAAAGTATAGGAATAAATGGACTTTTCCTTAAAATAATCAGCAGCATCTATTTAAAACCATCAGTAAGCATCATATGTAATGGAGACAAACTGCAACCATTCCCAATAAGATCTGGAGTGAAACAAGGTTGCCCACTATCACCGTTACTATTCAATATTGTATTAGAAACGCTAGCTATAGCAATAAGAGCTGAGAAAGAGATTAAAGGAATAAGAACAGGCAATGAGGAAACCAAATTATCACTCTTTGCCTATGACATGATGGTATACTTAGAGAACCCCAGAGATTCTGCTAAAAAGTTATTAGAAATAATCCACAACTTTAGCAAAGTTGCTGGTTATAAAATAAACCCACATAAGTCATCAGCATTCTTATATATCACTAACAAAATCCAACAGTCAGAGTTACAAAAGAAATTCCATTTAAAAGTAACTACTGATAATATAAAATATTTAGGAATCTATCTGCCAAGGGAAAATCAGAAACTTTATGAGCAAAATTACAGACCACTTTTCACACAAATTAAGTCTGATCTAACCAATTGAAAAATATTAAATGCTCTTGGATAGGGCGAGCAAATATAATAAAGATGACAATATTACCTAAACTAATCTATTTATTTAAGCGCTATACCAATCAGACTCCCAAAAACCATTTTAATGACCTAGAAAAATAACAACAAAAGTCTCATATGGAAAACAAAAAGGTCAAGAATTTCAAGGGAATTAATGAAAAAAATCAAATGAAGGTGGCTTAGCTGTACCAGATCTAAAATTATATTATAGAGCAGCAGTTACCAAAACTATTTGGTATTGGCTAAGGAATAGATTAGTTGATCAGTGGAATAGATTAGGTTCAAGTGATAAAAGTCATCCAAAATATATAGCAACCTTAGTTCTTTGACAAACCCAAAGATCCCAGCTTTTGGGATAAGAACTTACTGTTTGATAAAATTGCTGGGAAAATTGAAACTAATATGGCAGAACTAGGCATTGATCCATACTTAACTGCCGTACACCAAGATAAGGTCAAAATGGGTTCAGGACCTAGGTATAAAGAATGAAATTATTAATAAATTAGAGGAACACAGGATAGTTTACCTCTCAGACCTGTGGAAGGGGAAGGTCTTTATGACCAAAGCAGAACTAGAGATCATTACTGATCACAAAATAGAAAATTTCCGATTATACCTAAACTGAAAAAGTTTTTGTACAAACAAAACTAATGCAGACAAGATTAGAAGGGAAGCAATAAACTGGGAAAATATTTTTTACAGTCAAAGGTTCTGATAAAGGCCTCATTTCCAAAATATATAGAGAATTAACTCTAATTTATAAAAAATCAAGCCATTCTCCAATTGAAAAATGGTCAAAGGATATGAACAGACAATTCTCAGATGAAGAAATTGAAACTATTTCTAGTCATATGAAAAGATGCTCCAAGTCATTATTAATCAGAGAAATGCAAATTAAGACAACTCTAAGATACTCACTAGACACCCTGCAGATTGGCTAAAGATGACAGGAAAAAATAATGATGATTGTTGGAGGGGATGCGGGGAAACTGGGACATTGATGCATTGTTGGTGGAGTTGTGAACGAATCCAACCATTTTGGAGAGTAGTTTGGAACTATGCTCAAAAAGTTATCAAACTGTGCATACCCTTTGATCCAGCAGTGTTACTACTGGGATTATATCCCAAAGAGATTATAAAGAAGGGAAAGGGACCTGTATGTGCACGAATGTTTGTGGCAGCCCTTTTTGTAGTGGCTAAAAACTGGAAACTGAATGGATGTCCATCATTTGGAGAATGGTTGAATAAATTGTGGTATATGAAAATTATGGAATATTACTGTTCTGTAAGAAATGACCAACAGGATAATTTCAGAAAGGCCTGGAGAGACTTACATGAAATGATGCTGAGTGAAATGAGCAGGACCAGGAGATCATTATATACTTCAACAACAATACTATATGATGACCAGTTCTGATGGACAAGGCCATCCTCAGCAACGAGATCAACCAAATCATTTCTAATGGAGCAGTAATGAACTGAACTAGCTATGCCCAGAAAAAGAACTCTGGGAGATGACTAAAAACCATTACATTGAATTCCCAATCCCTATATTTATGCACACCTGCATTTTTTATTTCCTTCACAAGCTAATTGTACAATATTTCAGATTCTGATTCTTTTTCTACAGCAAAATAACGTTTTGGTCAGGTATACTTATTGTGTATCTAATTTATATTTTAATATATTTAACATCTACTGGTCATCCTGCCATCTAGGGAGGGTGGGGGGTAAGAGGTGAAAAATTGGAACAAGAGGTTTGGCAATTGTTAATGCTGTAAAGTTACCCATGTATATATCCTGTAAATAAAAGGCTATTAAATAAAAAAAAAAAATCCTCACACTGACTCTCAATCCTTCTGAGGAAGGATTCTAGTCTGAAAAGACTTTTCTCACATCTTCTAATAGAATGTAAGCCATACTCCTTGAAGGTAGAAATTCAGTCAGTTTTTAACTTTGAATATATATCATAATAGGATAACAACAACAACAAAGACAACAAGCATTTATATAGTCCGTTAAGATTTATAATGCACTTCAATCATTTTATCTGATTTGATCTTCACAATAGTAAGGTGAGTGCCATTATTAACTCCATTTTATAGATAAGATAGCCTCAGGATCAAATAGATCTGGGTTCAAATCTTACTTCTGACACTAAACCTACTATGAGTTCTTGCACAAAGCATTTCTTGTCTCAGGCAGCTCTTTAATTTTCCAAATTCTAGAGCGGTTACAGATTTACCCTAATAAAGAATATATGGGACAGCACCCTTGCCCAAATTAAAATCAGAGAATCTCAAGGTAAAAAGCAAAAAAGGATTTACTACAATCTTGCCAGAAAAGGTAACTTCCAATAGACAAGGTATCACTAGAGAAGTGCAAAGTGCAAACAGCAAGCACAGGTATATAGCCCATAATCCAGAAGCCCCCATCTTCCTTCTCATCTTTTCTCCCACTGGCTGACAAGTTCTTATTTATCCAGAGAATAAATATGGACCTCAGAATACCCTTTATCCAATTAGGTACCCAAATGCTAATGAAAAGGTGATGGGAGGCAGGGTGAGAGAAGGGAAATGCTTATTTATCTAAGATAATCAAACACCTGCAGCTTTCAGCTGTAGCTCAACTTGTTGTTGTACAGGGTCAAGTCACAAGGAGAGCATAGGTTGAGGATGCATCCTACAAGAGGTCTTCACTCAGTTTATCCCATTCAAGGGCATTTCTTTTGGAGAGTTCCATACATTAATGAAATTTCAGGACTACATTATAAAATATAGCATAGCCAGATATTAATGAATCTTCAGATAATATGTTTCTTGTTCCAGCTGATATCATACACTAGAGACATAAATGTCTCTAGGAACATCAGAAACCCATCAATCTAAGGAGGCATCTGTGGAAATTTGGCTTTAGCTCCTCTACTTTTTCCTTCTGTCCCTTCCTTCATTTTCTATCCTCCACCCTTCTAAAGTATCTGAGAGTCATGGTTCATAGTTAGTTTGAATGAATTCAGTGATTCTCTTATTGCAAAAATTTAACAGACTAAACTCTGAGAGAGTCTGATAAAAGAAAAAAAATTGGGAGAGCTTTATATACTGAAATTTGGGGCTCCAGTCAGCAAGTTAAACAGAGAGCAAGGTACAGATAAGGGAGGAGATAGGATGTCTTTTTAGTAAAGTATTGCCATTCAGGGAAGGAGACAGATAAGAAATCAGGATGTAAGATAGGGGTTTTATAGGAGACAAATAAGGAATAATGAAGAAGAGGGTTTTTTGTTCTGTACTCCTTAACTAGATATATAGTTTTTTAGTAGACTTTGGACTTCATTTCCCACCATATGTCTTTGGGGAGAGGAAATTCTGGGGACAAGGTTGGGGGACACATCACTCCTCAACTTTTTTTTTTCTGATGCCCATAAATCCCATGTCTGTCTTTAGAAAAAATTTCTTCCTTTTTCAAATCTAATCTATCCATTTCTCACCAGCAATTTCCTACAAAGACATTGCCTTTGGGACAAATTGAGAATTTACTCCATCCCTCTGTTGTTAAGGCTTAGAGAAATACAAGGACTGCCCCCTGGAGCTGTCCAAACCCACCTGAATAAGGAAGCCATAGGGAGGTTAGCCCAACATATTGATGATTACAGCCGGGAAGTGGAGAATGAAATGACAGAGACAGTCACAGCTCAGCCAGAGACAGGTTTTATTTTTTGTTTCATTAGGATTTGGGGAATAAAATAAGGTGGAAAAAAAAAGTTAAGGGAAAACCTTAACTTCATTTTTTTGATAACTCAGGGATGACTGGCATGGAGATTGCCAAGAGGCTCTTCTCTCTTATTCTTTTATATCACTATTTCTCATACCCTGAACAGCAAGAAATTTATTCTTATTCAGCGAGACCTGAATTCCAATTCCACCTGTGTGATCCTGCACAAATTACTTAACTTTTATCAGCTTTAGTTTCCTCAACCCTAAAATGGAAATAGTAATACCCACCTCCCAGAATGAGTGTAAGGATCAAATAAAATAATGTTTGTAATATGCTTTGAATAGTTCCCAGCATACATTATGTACTTAATATTTGTTCCTTTCCTCTCCTCCCTTTTTTGCTGAAAGTACAAAGGAGATGAGCTTAATTGTGACTAGTACTGCATGTTCTCTCCCCACCCCAATCCCTTGCTCACAGTTCCCAACTACTTGTTCTGACCACTTTTTGAAACCTGTTAGTTGAGGAGTCCTTCATTTTCTCAGTTCAGGCTGATGACAGTCATTTAATATCCTCTAATATTCCAATACCAACCTCTCAGTGTAAGATAAGTTGGGGTGGGGCATGAAATCAGATCTTAGTTTTCTTCCCTGGTTGTCATAACTTTTCTCTAGACCAACAAAAAAGATAAGACTGCAAAAAGCAGAGACAAAGTTCCTGAGAGAAGACAGACAGACACACACAGAGATGCACAGAGACAGAGAGACAGAGAAAGAGAGGGAAGGAAAAGAGAGACACAGACACAGACAGAACATAGAGAGAGAAACAGAAAGAGAGAGAAAGAGATCCAGAAGTACTCTAGTTCATCCTTCTTTCCATCTTCTTCATCCCCAACTCAACCTGTCATCATGAATCTCCCTTGAAGGCAGATACACTTTTATTTTTCCAGATCATAAGATTATTGATTCAAAGATTAAAGAAATCACAGAGGTCACTAAGTTCAAGCTCCTCATTTTACAGCTGAAGATACTGAAAGGCAGAGAGGTTAAATAACCTGTACAAGGTCACATAGGCAGTGAACATCAGTCATTCGATCTGTGCTAAATTTCTTTGACCCCAAACCTCTGTTCTTTTCACTGCACCTTATTCCTTTTTTTATCACTATCTTGAGGTTATTTCATTCATTTTATTTGTATTCCCAGTGCCTAGTACAATGGCTGACAAGATTCCTACTTAATGCATACTTGATTGATTGATTGAGTTATATCACTTTCATTTCTGAATATATATCCTTCCCAATCTCCCTTTGCCATCTCTTCTAACAATGATTTTAAAAAGCAGAGCCATTTTATTTTCCCCAGTTACTCAAATGGAAAGGGAAAGGGAAAGGGCAGATATGCTAGCACTCCCTACATTCAATAAATGTTTTTGAATTGAATTACCTCTAGCTCTAACCTTGGTCCTGAAATCTCCCTCTACAAACATTCCCCCAGGCCAGGCTTCTTAGAAGGCATCATTAAGTGTGCTGCCACAGGGAGTAAGAATGCTGTGGGCACAGACTATGCGGATAAACAATAAATTGAATTTCAACATAGAGCTGCAATACTTTATTTCAGAAACTGGAACAAAAATGATGCAATGTGCCCATTGCAGAGACCATGAGAGCCACATATATATTCAGACAGAGGAGTGAGGGGGATGTGATTATCTGTTCATTATAGAAAAGTAAAGTCGGGGAAAACTGAAAATTCAATCTTACTTAGCGACTCCCCATTGTAATTATGACAGTCAACACAAGTACCTAGAATAGATTTTCCAGCCTTGGAGATAATGCCGTCCTTCCTGTCTTTCCTCCCAGAACTGAGAATGTTTTGTGTTTTTCAGTGCCTTTTCTCCTTGGTCTAGAATTTTTCTAGTGTGCTCTGGGGGATTTCCTCCATTTTTTTTTATTTCCTTACTCAGCGACCCAAGAACTCCATTTTCCTCAGGTCTCCATCTATCCTCTCTGGCTCTTCTTCCACCTGACTTCTTTTCTCCTGAGGATCAATATGTTTCCTCTTCTACAGATCAGTCTTAGGGAAGCAATGGTTTCATTAGTAAGGATAGAGAAAGGAAAAGATTAAAAATGTGAGGAAGATGGAAAAAATAAATAATGGTCTTTTCTTAGTAATCAAAGATGGAGGAACTATTTAGAATTGCCCCCAGATGTATTAGAAATGGTAATAAAGGCTAAGATACCGCTAAAAATGGTAAATAAAGTCAAAGACTGTTTTGAAAACAGTGAGATTGGCCCAAATGTATATAGAGATCTATGCTAGAGATAACACAACTGAGAGAGTTTTAAGAAAAGCTAGGAAAGAGAAAACAGAATAACTGCTGTTCCCAAGTCTCTTGTTCTTATCTGTCTGTTGGTGGCAATTAGTTAGTAGTTAATATTGGTGGTAGTAGGCATAGCAGGCACTTTTTCCAAGGAGGTTGCTTCCCTGGATGAGACCTATGGACTGGAAGCAGAGTTGGTGATCTGGGGGACGCAGGAGACTGCTGTTCCTGGGACTCTCTGAAGCAGGGTCCTTATTTGTTCCTATCAGGATCTGAGAGCAAGGAATGGTGATGGAGGCTTGGCATTCCCAATATATTCCACTTCCTCTTTCTCCCCTTAGGGTGCTTGTTAGTTCAGCAAGACTCAGACTCACTTGTCTGCCTTTTTTGGCAGAAGTTGATCATCAATTGGGGATAATAGAACCCATCTCTTCAAGATGATACCTGAGAAGTCAGTCTGTGATTAGGGTCTTTATTACTAGGACTAAAGAATCCTGGGATAGTAGGAGGAATCTCTCTGCACATAATGCTTGCAATCTCTCCTTCCCTTCCTTCTTTCCTTTCTTTTTACCCCTTCCCCAGAAGGGCTTAGTGGAAGGGACAATGAGCTCAAAGAGCTGTAATTTCTTCTTTATTCTGTGACCTTTGGCAAATGTCATCATACTGGAGGTAGGTTTGGAGGGTACATAGACTATCCTTTCCATATCTGGGATTCAATGAATAGAAACAGTGTGGCCCAGGGGAAGACTTCTTGGAATCCCTGAAGCCTTTTCCTCTTTGACTAGTTCCTGGGAGATTTCCTATGGAGGGGGATTTCTCACACTTCGTAGTAGAGGAGAAAATAAGGGGGCATTCATGCCCTGCTTGGGTTGGCCAGCTCTTTTTCCCTCCCTGGAGCATGATAACACAAATGATAAGTAAATGCCACCACAGTGGTGAGTTCTTGGGGTTGGAGTGTTCCTGATGCTGTAACTGGGCTGTTCTAATGTCTAAACTGCCATCGCCATGCGGATAGAAGCACTTTGGGAGGCTTGGTCAATTCTGGAGCTGGAAAATATTTTTAATGTTATTTCAATGGCTAGGACATGGTTCTGAGGATGCCCAGTTTCAAAATTCCAGATTCCTAAGGACCAATTGGTTAGATCCTCCCTAAGAAAAACCCCAGTTTGCCAAGTTCTGGACATCTGTTACCCAGATTCCCAACAATGATCACAAAGGAGGCAAGGAAGATCTGGATAATACAATGCAAACCTATATAGTTTTAAAGTTTGCAAACATTACTTTACAAATATTATTTCTTTCTATCCTTAGAACAACCCTGAGAGATGGGTGCTATTAGTGTCCCCATTTTACTGATAAGGAAAATGAACGAAAAAGAGATTGAGTGTCCCAGGATCACATTATAATAAACTGAATATGAATTTGAACTTGGGTCTTCCTCACTCCAGCCACCTAGTGGCCTAAAGGAAATACAACTCTAATACCTTTCCTCTGAAATAGATGTCCTGGCCAACACATCTGTTTGGAATTTTTTATGTTCTGTGTTTGTGTGTGTGTGTGTGTGTGTGTGAGAGAGAGAGAGAGAGAGAGAGAGAGAGAGAGAGAGAGAGAGAGAGAGAGAGAGAAGAAAAGACAAAGATTGAAATGGATCTTGTTGGCAGCCTGGTAACGTCTATGGATTGACTCCTCACAATAATAATTTAAATGAATAAAATAAAAAGGATACAAAAAGGAAAATCACTTAGATTGAGACAGTTTTCCACTAAAAGCAGATCCCAGGTTAAAAACTCCTGAACTAGATGATCACTAAGATTTCTTACAGCTCTGACATCCTCTTTTCCTTTCCTAGAGGGAATATTCTTCCCAAATCAGTTAGTGAGGAGAGTAAGCTGGAAATTCACCATGCACCACTTTACTTTTCTAGGATTATAAGTTCGTAGATTTAGAGTCACAAGGGACCCTTATAAATGTTGAGTCCACCTCCCTCATTTTACAAAAGACAAACTGAGGCACAAAGAGGTCACATGACATAATATCAGGAAAATGGCATCGCCTATTTGATTTTCTGTTTGAGCTTCAAAGGCCACACTATCCAAAGAGAGGCAGGATGGTAAAGTGAGAAAAATAAGGAAAAAAACCCTAAATACAATAAAAAAATACAGACTTAAATTCCAGATCTGACATTATTGTTCATCCTTTATTCTCAAAGAGAACTAATGATTTCATGAGGGGAATATCTTGACTTGTGTTAATAACCATCATCATCTTGCTTATATTATTTACCTTTTAGGGGTCCTATCTGTAATGAAGCAAAGTTATATTAGAGAAGCTTGTAGGTCTTTTTCAGCTTATATTCCACAATTTTCCTTGAAGGTAGCATAAAACAGCCCTTCCCCTCATGCCCCAATCCCATACACAAACCATGATTCTAAACTTTAAAAATGAGCCCATTGTACATTGGCCTGATGGACAAGCTATAAACTTTGGAGTTGGGAGACTTGGATTCACATCCCAACTGTGACTGTGTGCAAAACATTGGAACTCCTCAAGCCTCCATTTCCTCATGAGAAAAATGAGGGAATCAGGGTAAGGTTCATTCCATCTCAAAGATACTACTGGGGATAACCCTTACCTGGTGCTTCCCACAGGTGCTGATGAATCATGTTAATTCACCCTTCTTTTACCTCCTCTCTTCCTACAAATTGAAAAGAAAAGTGTGAGCCAAAGCTTTTGTCAAGACCCATGGAGTCAGAGAATACTACTTGGTTAGTGCCAGGGAACAGTGCCCCAAGCCTTTCCCAGGTTTGGGACCTCTTCCTCATTGGAAAGAGGAAAGAGAAATGAATATGATTATGGGGAATAAATATCTCATATATCTCCATTTTGGTCCAATCAACTTTTTAAAAGGGGATCTTCCATGTTATTCAAATGACCAGTAACTCAGGAAACCACTTAGTAAGTGCCCCTCAAATCCCTAATTTTAAACAGAAAAGTAATTTATAGTTAGTTCTCAAAGGCTAGCATGATTGATCAGAACTTAAAGTCAGAAATGGAAGGAAAGGTCTTGAGGAACTCTGTATGTTTCTCTAAACTGAAAATAAGTTTAATACCAAGTGCCTGATGCTTTTATAGACACAACACAGCAGCTTTAGCTAGTTTTGGTGTGGGGGTTGAGATGGTAGATATTCCACTACATGATTTCTACCCATCAAGCTTCCCATAATCACAGAAAGGAAAGGGTACATCCTTATCAGAGATAATAAATTATTAACATTCAAACTGACCAGGTTGTGCTGCCTCAGATCTCTTAATGAAATTAGAACTTGTTCCTTGATTGATTTGAAAGGGGAGTCTGGGATTTTCTGGTTAAATATTGACCACACCCCCAGAGACAGTCAACTATAAACCTGATGGTCTTTTAGTCAGTTGATATACTTTCCATCTGGGCAGCAGCTTTGCAGCTATATCAGAGGGCAGCAAGGGGCAGAGAAGGTTTTTCTCTCTTCTTCCCTCCATCCACCAGGGCATCTTGAAGCAATCTATGGTCTATCAGTAGAATATAGTGCATCTAGCAGGGAACAGACAGGCTTTCCATAAAGTCACAGACAGAAAGGCAGTATCCAAACAGCCTCAAGAAGTATCTCTGGCAGTCAAGAAGAGAGTGGTCTATGCTTTCTTGGAAGGGACTGGGAAGGGGACTACATTCTGAAGTAAAAATTGTGTGTATGTGTCTATGTAGATAGATACATAGATAGATAGATAATAAAATTAATTTTTAAAAGGAAATTATAGCAGCTTAAATTCAGAAGAGAAAGCAAACATTTTTATAATACTTTGAGAATAAAGTACTTTTCCTCACTCAAGCCCTATATGTTATAGCTGGTTATAAAGAATTATTAATGTTCTTTTCCAGATGGAGAAAATGAGACTAAAAAAAAAAAAAAAAAAAAAAAAAAAAAAGAAAATGAGACTAGAAAAGTAACCTGCCTAAGAAGGGTGACACTTCAGAGCTAGAATTCAAAACTCATCTAACCTTAGAATCAGAGAACCTGGTTTCTGCCAGCTCTGTCAAACAGTGACTTGAGACAAGTCACTGAGTCTCAGTTTCCTCAATTGAAAAATGATGAGATTGAACTAGAAGGCCACTAATATTTCTGCTCATTTTAAAATAATGAAGAAGCGGGAGAAAAGCCAGAAGGAAGCCAGTGCTCTTTCCATGGCAAGATTCTGTTTCTCCATTGTAAGCATTGTCCTTGGCAAACTTGGCAGAGCACAAGAACAGTTATCAAAGGATATTTAGATAAAGAACATTTAGGGTTCTGGGCCCATTCCTTATAAGTACCATGATCTTGGGCAAGACACTTACTAGGAGCCTTAATTTCCTCACCTGTAAAAAGTAGATGACATCTAAAATCCTTCAGGTTTCCTTCGAGGCCCAATCCAATGGCATCTTAGTTTACAGGTTTAGAACTAAAAGAAAAATTAATACCCATCTAGTCCATTTTTATAGATGAAGAAACTGAGACCAAAAGATGTGAAACAATTTGATGAACCTCAATGAATTTGAACCCAGGTCCTCCAGCTCCAAATTCAGCATTATTGTCCTCGAGACCAAAGTTTTTCAAGAAGGACTCATTTAAGGGCCCGGTAACCAGACCCATTTGAGTAAGAGTTGGAGGGAGGCTGGGCATAAGGACTGGAATCCTAGCAGAGCATCCTGGAAGTCACAGAAAAGCTTTGAAAATCCCCATCTTCTCCACCCTCCTCTCCCCACCTCCTCCTTCATTCCCTGTGTTGTATGTACTGCCTACAGTTACCACTAGATGGAGAAAGAGACTAGGAAGAGTGTGGCCCATTGGGGCCATATCAGTATGCAGCAGGGATGGCTGGAGAGACAGCAGCCCCCTGCTGCCATCTGATTAATAATGGGGCTGTAATTATCTTTACACAATCCCTCCAGCCAGCCTGATGTAGCCCGCAGCTGAAATTAAAATAGCACAAATAAGAAGTAGGAGGCAAACCTCCCCTCTGGGCCATCCCCACCCCAGGATGGCACCCCTTCTTATTAGCATATCAAAAAGGAAGGGTCTTCAGTCCCTGTTTTCATTTCCATAACAAAGGGGGGCCCTTCTTATCTTCTCCACAGCCCAATTTGTATTTAAATGGGTCTGTAAAGACAGATAACATTGTTATTTCGGAGTTCCAGCCACCAGGATATCTCCGATCTTTTCTTTAGAAAAAACAAGAGGGGGTTTCTGTACTCATTATGGGTGTCCACCCTGACTCCATCTTGCAAAAGGAGAAACTGGGATGCACTCAACTGTAAGCTCTCCTGGAATGCTCAGATGTACTGTCTCTACTGGGAAAGTTTATTGGAGCTAAGGGTGGATTTCTATTCAGATCCAGTCTGATCTGGGCAGTTCCCTGACAACAAACAAAGGCAGTGGAGACAGAGAGTTTCCCCATCACTGGAATTTGTTGAGGAGGTTCTGTTTCTATCCATGTTGGAATAGATAAGGGGCTTTGAACCGGGGGTCTGTGAGCTTTTATTTCAATATAATTAATTGATGTCCTTTGTAATCCTACACAATATACTTTATACATTAAAAAAAAAAAGCATTAATTCTGAAAGGAATTCCTAGGCTTCCCTGGCCAAGGGATCTGGACCCAAAAAGGATTAAGGAATAGTGAGAGGCGAGGGATTCTGGATTGTTTTCCTACTCTGAGATTCTAGGAATTTATCTTTGTTTAAATGATTTTCTTCAATTTCTAAACTAGCCCATCCCTCCCTACTTTATAGCTTTTTATCTTCCCCTCCACCTTTATTTCCTTTCTCTATATTTTCAGACAATGTAAAGCTAGGGAAGAGAAATCTAAAGTAATATGTTACAGGAACTGAGAAATCTGTTTTTTTCTTTTAAAGAAGATTCAATATGGATGATGAAGGTGCAGCTTCTACTAGAAATATAGCAGTAATCCCAAGATCCTATTGTTCTAACAATATGTTTAGCCACGATCCTAAAGTCTCCTGGTGTAATACCAGAGAAACTGAGGCAAGCATGTTGTGCCACAGTTCCCTTTTATTGTCCTGCCTCAGTTTTCCTAATTGTCCTACCTCAGTTTCTCTAATTTTTCTGCCCTGGTTTCTCTGAATTGTTCTGCCTCAACCCCCCTGGTTGCAACACCACCCCTTCTAATCATTAGAATTTAGGGCTGGCTACTCTAAGATTATAAATTATAAAAGTTTAATTCAGATAAGGAGAAAGACCTTCTATCTTAGGCATCATGACTCCAGATCTTCCCAACTTATCAAAATATCCAATGCCTCCCCCCATTCTGTTATTGTTCTTTATAATCCCAATTTATCAGAATTTATGGTCCTCATTCCCCACCCTGCCAGAACTGGAATGAGGGTCCATTCCCGCTCAGACTCCGCCACTGCCTTGATCTATCTACCCTGGTCACTTAGAGACATGTGTGTATATATATATATATATATATATATATATATATATATATATATTTCATGGGAAACTCACATTCCCTGCTGAATGCTTTGAAACATCAGTCCTAGGAGCAACATGTCCCCAGCACAATCTCTCCTTCTCAAATAAAATATTTAAAACTCTCTGATCTCTATCTAGCCTCAGTTTCTCCAGCATTACAGCAAGAGATTGGTTTTTAATCTTTAATGTGTAGTTTAGGCTAGTCAGCATTTGACCCAGATAAACTGAGACAGGGAACTTTTATAGTGTCTGAGCTAACTAGGTTAGCTCATACATAATCTGAGTATACAATCTTATTGGGGAAACAAAGGCAGATAAGGGGGGTGAGGACCCTGGGAGGATGGACAAGCCATAATTCCAGGAAGGGATCATGACAGGATAGGAGTCAAGAGCAGGAGACAGTGAGCTGAGGGTAATACTCAAATGGAGGGGAAATTATCCTAACAAGGATTGAGATGATGTACCTGGAGTTTATTGACACAATGGTATGTAAAGGTGATCAGAGCTCCAAGGTTTTTCCCAGGTTCTTTTTAAAAACCTCAATTTCCAATCCTAATGGCAAAGAAGCAGGGAGGGGAAGCTCAACACTGGCTTTAGGAAGACTACAGTATAGTTCTAGAAACTTTGCTGACTGCTAGATAACAATCTGTTGGTCAGTGATTACAGGGTTTCTGAGACAATTGGTGAGTTGCATACCAGAATACTCTTCAGTTCTACCTCTGGGCTATAAAATTAGCATATCAGTGACATGAAGAACCAAATCACTCTGCTTTTTCCTATAAATTTGTTTTCTTGCTTCTGGTTCTTTGTTAAATCCTTTTGGAACTTAGTCTGCTTCAAATAGTGTTCAAGTTGCCCCTTGGCTTAGCGATGGGTTGTTTTGAAAATTCTTTTGAGGTACCTGGCAACACTAGTCTATAACCCCAACCTTTTGGGGTTTCCTTCTGAACCTCAATATGGAGAAAGTAGTGGTCAACTCAAAGGAAAGAATCCTTTGCAGTAGAATTTCAGATATCATGGCAGCTATCTGGGGTCTCCTTCACTTGCCCAACTCCCTCCCTTCCCACCCATGAAGCAGATTTGGATTTCATATAAAGACACTTTCATTTTCCAGATGTTTAATCCAGAAACCTTTTCTTTTAGCCAAGCTCTTACATTCAGAGAGATAGCCCCCACATCTTTTCTGGACTTTAGGTATAATTTCTATATCTATTTCTCTTCTCAGTACACTAGAACTTCACTCTCGGTTATAGAAAAGCCGTTTATTATCTGTAATTAGAGGCACACTGAGCATAGAGTTCAAAAACTCCTGAGTCTGACTTCAGGTGCTGGTTCTGTTTGATTGTCAAGGTGAAGTTCTAGTGCCTGAAAAAATTAGGACTGTTTGAAGTGCTTACTCCAAGTCCTGTCCAGGTCAGCTGTGTCAGACCTCCCTCCTTCCATAGACAGGAGGGATCCTGAAGGTCTTGGCTCTAAGGCAGGGGCAATGTGAAGAGAAAAGTCCAGCAGTATATACGCAAAGTCACAGGGATAGGTGGAGTTCTGGAACTTGATTCCTTACAGAAGGAAAAGGCAGAATTAAAGTTCTCACCCCTTTCTCCAAAACCTCAATGTACTCAATTCAGTCCCTGGTCATTTACTCTCATATTAAACATACTGTTATCTGCCTGAACTCACAAAGGGTCACAAAGAGTTGGACATGATGTAAAAATAACTGAAAAACAAGAAGCTATACTAAGTAAAACCATAGGCCCAGAGAAGAGATCTGAGAAATCAGGCCTTCAGTCAAGAAACCAAAGAGCACTTATTGAGTACCTCTTGGGTGCCAAACACATGATGAAAGACAGCAGGATATAGCAAAGTAAATAAAAAGCCCAGTGCCTGGCAAATAGTGGAGACTTAATAAATGCTCATTCTTTTCTTTCTTCCTGCATCTAAAGGGCACCTCTAATGAAGGTAACCATGAGCTCTAGCCCCTTACTAATTGGGTTTCAAAGGCTAGGCTTGTCTCTTTAATGACTGACTGACTGAAACACAGAACTCTTGAAGAATTTTTAAATAAATCTCATACCTATTTCCCAAGTTCTTATTTTCTTGAACTGAAAATACTGAAGGAAAAAAAAAAACTGAAAAGACTGGAAATAAATTGAAGTGAGCAAGGGAGCGGAAGAGAGAGTCTTCCCTGTTCCCACCCCAAGATTTGCAAGAGAATAACATTTCATCCCTGCATAATACATCCTATTATTTCCTATCCTCTCTAATCAATAGAAAGAGGCTATTTGCCTCATTTCCAACTTAGCCTTAAACACTGAATGGGTGTTGTCTTTGACAAACAGACTTGTTAAAGACCTTAACTGAAAAAGCAAGGTATCCTACTGCACTTGGGCCCATCTCCAGTCCTCTTTATCTATTTCTTGCCACTGCATCAGATGACTCCAGAGGAGAGAGTGAGGCTGGTGACTTCACTGCAGTCCCTGCCTCAAATCCAATTCACATGCAAGCCATGACATCACCTTCCCCAAGTCATTTTCCTCTGAAGGACAAACAATAATAAAGCTAATTCTTTCTCTAAACCTCAGTTTCTTCATCTATAAAATGGAGACAATGACTTTAGTACTATTTATAGGGTCACTTTAAAGCATTTGCATACTGTAAAACATTATAGGAATCTCAGTCATAATTCAAATCTATGAAAATGCAACTTTTTAAGGAACAATTTTCTCAACTCTCCCTACCCCCAGACAATGCTTCTGCTCAGGGTTTACCAGCCATCCTCTAAGATCCCACTTTGGATAAGTTTCTAGTTTCTACTCACAACTGTTATTATTTGCATTTCATAGAAGAAACTGAAGTTAAGTTATTTGCCCAGAGTCACCAGCTAATACTCAAATTTGAACTCAGGTTTTCTTGACTCCAAGTTTAAGGCTCCATGTATCATACCACCCAACTGCCTGATAACAGTATTAGTGCTTTTAGTATTAGCTGGTTGATGAAATAAATAACAAGAATCTATTAGGAATTCAGGAATGCTTGTAGGTGAAGTTATATATTATTAATCACAACAGCATCTACATACATTTGAAAAATAATAATACAAAGAAGGTACAAGACATTACTATTGATTCAGTCTCCAGAAGGGATGTTTGCTTACTGATTACATGAAGTCATTTAATGGGATAGTAGCTGCTATTTCATTTGCAGTTTTCAGAGATTGGAAAGTTATTTTCAAGAGATGGAAGCTTCAACTTTATATCAAAATGACAAATACTTGATGTACATATGGCTTCATGGATTGGTTACAATAATTTCAGAGCCCAAGGGAGTCCTGCCATAGTCCAAATCCCTCATTTTTTAAAGGATGAAATTCACTTAACTCTGTGCCCTTGGAAAGGGACCTAAGAACTCTGAGCATCAGTTTTCCTAATCTGTAAAATAAAAATGACTTAAGTGGACCAAGAAAAAAGTCTTGAAAAGGAGCAAAGAAAGAGAAGTTAGTGAGTACCAAAGATATAATACAGTGACTTCCTCATATTTCTTTGGAATGGATAAGGAAATTCCTCATCTTATGAACCAATTATTAACACTGAATTTTGTTGTGTTACCTCCAGGCCTAGCCCCTAACTATTGCAAAGAACATTAGCAGAAAGACATGATTGTCCTTTTTCATGACCCTAGATCTCATTCATTCAATATAAATTCTTTCAACAAACATTTGAGAATACCTTTCCATAATTGTTATTGAATGCAAGTTCTTTGGGAATAAGGACTAGTGCATTTCTTGACTAATGTGGTGGCTTTCTGACTGATCTCCTTTCCTTAGATATCTCTCTGCTCCCTTTCAGTATCCATGATGGTGACAAACTGATGTATCTAAAGTTTGTGTATGACCACTGAACTGTCCTACTCAATAAATGTCAGTGACGTTCTATTACCTATAGGATCAAATAAAACTTCTATTTGATATTTAACATTCTTTTCAACCTGGAACCTTTCAATCCAATCATTCCTTACTCTTCCATATGAACTGCGATCCAAACATAATGGTCTAATGGCTGTCCTTCACATATGGCAACTTATTTTCCATCTCTATGCCTTTGTACTGACAGGTCCCATGACTTCTGTGTTCTCCCTCCTAACTTCCAAGTTTCAGATTCTTTGGTATCTTTTAAGCCTTAACTCAAAGGCAGCCTCCTCTAGGACAGCGTTTTTCCCACTCATGACCCCTTTTTGCCTGAGAAATCTTTACCCATCACCGGGTATGTAGGTATATAAAACTGGTATGCAAATCAAATATTTGCTGATAATCATAAATAAATTAATGTAAAATAATTCTTTGGCATATATATGTATTCTTATCATTTATTAAAGATGAAAAGCACATTTGCACACAAATGAGATGGATATATTTCTTGATGGAATATCTGATACTTTTTACTGTTGCCAAAATTTTTGCAACCCCCACATTCAGTTACTCAATCCCATATAGGGTCATGACTTGTAGTTTAATGATCACCAGAATGATTTCAGAGAGGCCTGGAGAGACTGACATGAACTGATGCTAAATGAAGTGAGCAGAATCAGCAGATCATGGTATATGGCAACAGCAGGATTATATGAGAATCAATTCTGATGGCTATTGCTTTTCTCAACAATGAGATTATTCAGTTCTAATGATCTTGTGATGAAGAGAGCCATTTACAGAGAGCACTGTGGGAACGGAGTGTGCATCACAAAATAATTTCACTTTTTTTGTTGTTTGCTTGCATTTTGTTTTCTTTCTTATTTTTTCCCTTTTTGATCTGATTTTTCTTGAGCAGCATGATAATTGTAGAAATATATATATATATATATAAATTATGTTGTTTAACATATATTGGATTACTTGCCCTCAGAGGGGGAAAGGGAAAATTCCAAAATCCAAAAGATTCCAAATTTTTCTAACATAAGGTTTTACAAGGGTGAATGTTGAAAATTATCCATGCATATGTTTTGGAAAATAAAAAGCTTTAATAATAATAAAAAACCTCATAGTTTAAGAAGCTTTGTTCTAGAAGTCTCTTTGTCTTTGTAGCTTTTAAGTGTCTTTTACCCTGAGGTTCCCTTCCATCAACTTTGCATTTATCTTATATGCACTGATTTGTATATTTTGTATTCCCCATTAGAACATAAGCTTCCTGAGGGCAGAGTCTTTTTTATTTTGTTGCTCTTCTTTTGTTTCCCCAGTACTTATTTGGTTGCAATCTAACAAGATGTTTGATTGATTATCTTTGTATAGTCAAAATTTAACACAAATTAATTGGCTAAAAGTTGGTGCTTAATGAATGTTTGTTGTTACCCATACATATAACTTGAAAATAAAAAGCTAGTATTAAAAAATAAATAAATAAAAACAGAAAAAAATGAATGTTTGTTGATTAATTTATTGGTATGGGAAACAACAACAACAACAAAAAAAAATGAACATGATACAAACACCACTCTTCAGGTATTTCAATAATATATGAGAGAATACCACAAATCCATAAGTCACAGGTTTATAACAAAAGGTAGACTTTTTCATCATGTTAGAAAATTAAATTTCTATGGGGGAGACAACATATACAAATCAGTAAGAGAAAGATGTTTATGGCTGTGAGGATTAGGAGATATCTACTGGAGAAGGTTGGCATTTGAGTTAAGGCTCTCCTCTGGTTCCTAATCTTGGAATGTGGTTATTAGTAGTCCTCTCTAGACAGTCCTTTCCCCCCTCCTACTGGATGTGATTCACTTTCTAGGTACTTGATTAATTCCATCTCTACAGAGAGATGGACATTCATGAGAAAGGATGCTGAAGAACAGCATCACTTAACAGCATCATTCTTCCCAGACAATAGTGGTGATTGACTTCCTTTCATCTTAGGGCAAATGCCCCAAACCTAGTTTTATCTGCTTAAAGACATTTGTTGATTAATAATAAATCAATGTGCTCTCTCACATATTCCCCATGTGACCAATCAGTATTTAAACTTACCAATAATGATTCACTTCCACTTGTATACTAAGATCAGTCATTGGTCCTCTCTCTTTAGAGCTATTTGTTTACAAATAATGAAAAACCCAATCAAAAGCCATTATTATTGATCATATATGATTAAGAGTAAACTGGTGTTAAATTCTAATTAAATCAGGAATTGTGAACAACTTAAAGGACAGAAAAAACAACTTTGGATTAAAAATTTAGTCTCAGGAATCTAAAAAGGGCAGGGGAGAGAGAGCTTGTCATTGTCCTACAATAGCTCTCTTAAAGAGATGGGTTCTATCCTCAAGTATAGATCCATGTCAGCCACACTCCTCCTCAGAGATCTTCAGGACAAATGAAAGCTAGATCGAATTCCTGTTTTATCTTATGAAAAGCCTCTTTTGATTTGCATCTCTAATCATGAAAGAAACTAAGAATGAAACTTTGCCTCATGCTGCCATTTCTGGGATTTGCATCAAACTACTGATCTGAGCCTCCTCAACCATCACCCCCCCCCTTTTTTTCTCTTCTTAAAATATTCTTCTTCCAGCAAGAGAGGAGAAACAACATTATCAATTTGACATTTAAAATTCCCTTTTCTTCCATAGTTCACACCAAACTAAAAAATTCCATTTCTCCCCATGGGACTTTACTTCTTAGAGTTTAATTCTCCATGTCCAAGTAGTACCATGGATTGTGAATTTTATCGTGAAACAGCTGGTGAGCATAGGCACATCTATACATGATCAAGGACAAAGTATACTTCTAAATGATCATTAATTAAAATGGTATCAAAGAATGTTTAGGACTGTCAGCACATGCAACTCTTACATTTGACCATTTTTAAGTGAGCAGAAGGCTTTATCTTTAACAAAGAAGTGCCAATATAATCCATTATATTTAACCTGATTTCTGTTGCCAGGCAATGCCATCTTTATTTCTATAGGCACAATGGATATATTGTTCTTCAAGCTCTGCTTTCTTTGTTCCATATCATATTATACAATTTCTCCCATTTTTTGGATTTTTTCTTTTCATCTTCCCTTATAGTACAATAATATCCCATTACATTCACACAGAACAATTTATATTCCCCAATTTCTGGGCATTTACTTTGCTTCCAGGCTTTAGCTCCCCAAAATAACATTCATATAAATATGTGTGTACAGAGAGGCAACAGAAAAGATATTCTAACAACAAATGTGTGCCAGATGAATTGGAGAATGGAAAAAACTGGAGGCATCGAGACAAATTAGGGCCTTTTGGGTACAGTCCACGGGAGAGTTGATAGTATGAATAGACATGGGAGGATCAATATGAAAAATATTGTAAAGGTAGAAATGGCTGAACTTAAGTTGTAAGATAAAATGATGCAAATGGGGAAAATATTAAATTTGCTGTCAGAAAAATTGTTTGAAATCCACTTCTAGCAATTACATTTGTGTAAGTAAGTTGGTTAACTTCTTTCATCTTAATTCTTCCTCAATAAAGTAAGTGGATTGAACTAAATGACACCTAAGATCCCTTTCAGGCATATCTTCCTGTAACCCTATGACAGGACATGGCCAGAGATGACAACTTGAATGACTAAGGCTATGATGATATGACTAAAATAGAGAGAGAAATGAAAAAGAACAGACATCAGATGTTCAATATTAATACTAGGAGAGGAGAGTCATGAGACCTATATGTGACATATTGAGTTTGAGGTAAAAACATAGAAACTTCCATCGGGTATATGGAAACACAGATCAGGAGAGAAATCAATACTGGAGACACAAATTTGGGAGTGGTCTTCATAGAGGCCATAGGTGAGAGAAAATAGGATCAAGAACAAAGCCTTAGGGAATGCACATTATCTTAAATAAAATATTAGCAAAGAAATTATAGAAAATCATCTCCTGGATAAAATATCCTGATGAAGAAGGATTTATACTAGGAATGCAGGGCTGGTTCAATAGTTGGAAAACTATTAGCTTAATTGACTATATCAATAATCAAATTAACAAAAACCATATCATCATCTCAATAGATGCAGAAAAAGCATTTGATAAAATTCAACATCCATTCCTATTAAAAATACTGGCAAGTTTAGGAATAAATGGACTTTTCCTCAAAATCGTCAGTAGTGTTTTTTTTAAGCCATCAGCAAGCATCATATGTAATGGGAATAAACTAGAACCATTCCCAATAAGATCAGGAGTGAAACAAGGTTGCCCATTATCACCATTACTATTCAATATTGTATTAGAAATGCTAGCTTTGGCAATAAGAGAAGAAAAAAGAATGAAAGGAATGCACATTAAAGGGACAAAGAGAAACATAATCCAGTGGTGGTGAATAATAAGTAGTGAGAAAAGTGGGAGAAAAAATCAGGATAATGTAGTGTCTTGAAAGTCAACTAAGGCCATTGAATTTGACTATTAAGAAGTTGTTGGGAGCAGCTAGGTGACACAATGAATAGGGCACTGGCCTTGGAGTCAGGAGGACTTAACTTCAAGTCCAGCATCAGATATTTCCATGTAGTCCCAAGGAGGCAGAAAAAGCAGAAGAAACAGAAAGACATAACCTGAGCTTCTAAGCTAAAGAGATAGTAGTGGCCTGGGATGACGGAAAAATGATTCATACGATCCTCATCTCTGCCTTACAATTCCTCACTTCCTTTAGGGCTTAGTCAGATAAAACATTCTATAAGAGGGCTGTCTTAATCTCCTCAGCTGCTAGTGCCCTCTACACTATCTAACCAAATTATTCAGTATTTAGATTTTTAAAAAATTCCCTATGCAATTCCACCACCACCCCCAAGGGAATGCAAGCTCCTTGAAAGCAAATGGTTTATTTTTTGCTGTTGCTATATCTCCAGTTTCTAGAGTAGGATTTGGCACACAATAGACAATACATTTTTTTGTATATATGAATGAATGAACTAATGCATGAATGGTGAATTGATAAGCTCCATCTTTTGCTCTCAAGTCAACAGGAGTGAATAGAAGAGGAAGCCTTAAAATCCAGCTTTCAGTAAAACTGTAGAGAGATAGAAAGAACATTTGGAACCCAGGGAGATTTTCACAGTACAATAGTGACTTCAAAAGCAACAATCAGAGGCTAATAGAGAGGGAAGCAGAAGGAAAAGCAAGAATGAAGCATGAGAGAAGACAGCAGAGATGTTGCATATTGTGGAGACAGTATATCATAATAGATAGCGCTTTGGACTTAAAGTCAGAAAGACTTGAATTGGAGTTCCCCTTCCTTTTGCAGCTGCATAATCATGGGTATCAAACACTTACTAGCTGTGTGACTCTGGAAAAGTGACTAAGCCCTCTTTGCCTCAGTTTTCTCATATGTAAAATGAACTGGAAAATGAAATAGCAAACCACTCCAGTACCTGCCAAGAAATGGGATCATGAAGAGTTGGATATGACTAAAAATGACTAAACAACAACCATGGACAAATCATATAACCTAAATTCATTTTGGTTGTAAATCTAAACTCCTAAGCACCCAAGAGCATTCCAGAGCAATTATAAGAATCCACAAAAGAGAATATGTGTAAAATACTTGACAAACTTTAAAGCACTGTGTAATGGCATTTGTGGTTATTATTGTCTTGGGAAGAAGGGAATGAATAATAGAGGATGAAAGGAGAGAAACCAAAGGGAGACTAAAATGGAGTTTTGATGTATTGGTCTTCCACTGAGGAAGAAAAGGACATCAAGATACAATTTAGTTATTAGAGAAACCTGTAGAAATATCAATCCAACTATTCTCATCCCCAGTATCCCTTCTGGTACAATTCTCCCCATACCAGTATCCACAGATAGTGGGTCATTGATTGATGATCTCTTTACATCTCAAGCTCAGTTCATCTTTTTTATTCATCTGTGTCTATTGAGCTCTAGGCTTCTCTCTCTCTCTCTCTCTCTCTCTCTCTCTCTCTCTCTCTCTCTTTCTCTCTGACACACACACACACACACACACACACACACACACACACACGGCTCCTTCCCTTAAACAATTATAGGTAGTACCTAACAGATTGCTTTTGTCTTTTGTATCCATAGTACCAAGCATAGTGCTTAGCAAGTTAAAAATGTTTATTGAATGAATGAATGAGTGTTCAAGCTGTCCTTGCAGTAGAGTGATTGTCCTGCCCCCATCTAATCTTCCCTTCCCCCAGCCCAAACACACACACATACATAGAAAGAAAGACAGCTACGGAAGGTCTGGAAGTGAAAGGGAATCAATTTGCAACTACAGAAGAGAGGGAGGCAGCCATGACCTGCAAACACCAAGCTGGGCCAGGTGCCTGAGGCCAGACCTGTGGAGACTGTGTCTGGAGACAGGAAGGAGAAAATTGCCTTGTCCATCATTGTCAGCATTATCAACAGCAGACAGCAAACAAAAACATATTTTAGGATGTGCAATAGATAACTGTTTCTTGCAGTGAGCAGAGAAACACAGGCAGTCTGTGGTATAGAGGCCTGGGGACTCATTCATCACGGGGAGCATCAGTGACCGCCCATATCTTTATGGCCCCAGTTGTGTTCCTTAAGCTGAGGGCACCATAGCTGGATCCCACTGCAGCAAAGAGAATGCAACAGGCTTGACTTAACAGGATCTGCCTGTGTTCCAATGTGCAAATCGCCTACCCAATGGCACAGAATTGTCTGGCAGCACCACAAGACTTATGAGCTATCAAGTCACAAAGCATCTGACCTGAGAAGAAAAATGTAATCATCTTATCTGGTGTCCTCATTTTAGAGCAGGGAGAAATTGGGACCCAAGAAAAGGGAAATGAGTCTAAGACACATTGTTAGTGAGATGACCACCCAGTGTAGTTAAGATTTAGATTCCAATCCTGCCTTTGATGCTTCCTAGCTGTATGACATTAAGCATGTTACTCAACCCCTCTAGGCCAATTTCCTCAAGTATAAAATAAAAGGGTCACATTGGACCTCTGAAGCCCCTTTCAGCTCTTACAGCTGTGATTCCAAGAAGGTTGGATAGAAAATGTCAGAGCCAGAAACTGGACCAGCTGCTCCAGCCTCCCAGTTCAAAACTTTCATACGAGTAAAAGAAAGAGTGCAGGAATCTATCAGAGATTGGAGACCCAGGTATTCAGTCTTCTTGTGTGTGTGTGTGTGTGTATGCATATATGTTTGTGTGTATTTGTACTTGTATGTGTGTGTGTGTGTGTGTGTTGTGGGAGATAAGAGTATGAAGAATTAGAGTGGGCTACCAGGAGAACCTTTAAATTCTATTTTAGATGCTGTGTGACCCAGAACTAGTCAAAATATCCCGAGGCTTCAGTTCTCTCAGATATAAAATGAGTCCATTACAGCTCTAAACCTGTGATCTTGTAACTGGAAATGCTTCTGTTTGTCATTAAAGACCTTTATAATTTGGGCCCAATCTAGCTTTCTAGGATTATTAAATATTACTCCTCCTCCCCCTCTCTCCTTTTTCTCTTTTTCACACACACACACACACACAGACTGATCTGAATCCCCACCTTTTTTCTCTGTTGTCTTTACCCATTAAAATATAAATTGAAACTATCTTCTCAGCACTTATCCCAGTGCCTAGCATACATAGGCATAATGCATACCTAGCATACATTAATACTTAATAAATATGCTATCTAATCTGACTAATCTATCTATCTATCCATCTATCTATTTATTTATCTATCATGTATCTATTCTCTTTCTAACTGTTCTTTCATCTATCTATCATCTATCTACCTGTCTATCTATGTCATTGTCTATCTACTTATTTCTATCAATCACTCTATATGTGTATCTACCTATCTATATCTATCTCTTTTTCTCACTCTACACATATATGCATACATGTGTGTATCTATATGAATATATATGTGTGTAACTATGTATTCATGTGTATATGAGGGAAGCAATCAAGGTTAAGTGATTTTTCCAGGGTCACACAGCTAGCAAGTATTTAAGACCAGATTTGAACTCAAGTTTTCCTCATTTTAGGGTGAGTGTAGCACCTAATTGCCCAATGTCACAATTTAAAAACCAATTCTGCCTGGTTTACTATGGTTTGTTTATTATATTTTCTTTTGTCTATCTATGTATACAATTCAATACTTAATACAATTCAGCAAGAATCTGCTCCCTAGTATGTTGAATGCAAACTAAGCTAGGACTTAGCATAGTGGTGCCAATATTCTTCCTCCATCAATGCAAGAGCTGTTTGGACTGAGATTTACTCCTCTAAACATTGCATCAAAAAGCTGGCAACCATAGAATATTGTGTAGTTCAATCAAGAAGGTTTGAGAAGAGATCCCAGCTCTCCTCTTCACTAACAATATGACCCTGGATGACACTTTTCTTGTTTTATTCACCTATGAAATGAAAATGTTGCTCAAGATCAAGAATTCTTAATTTGGTTTGTTTGTTTTTTTTTTTAATAAGGGTCCCTTCTCATAATAATACTTTAAAATACTTAACAGTAAAGCATTTGCATAGTACTTTAAGGTCATTTATAAATATTAATTCATTTTTATCCTCAGCAGTCTTAGGAAGGAAATGGCATTTTAGAGATGAGGAAACTAAGATAGGCAGAGAGTAACTTGCAGGACCACACCACAAATAAACAAGCACATGAAGCAGAATCCAAAGTGAGATCTTGATTTCAGGCACTCAATCTTCATGCACTCATTTTTCTTGTGTGTCTATAAAAGAGGAGTGAGGATTGAACCAACACTATGCTCATTTGAAGCAAAGCCTACATTGATAGTAAATGTTAGTAAAAATAAAGATCTGATGTGAATGTATTAGGAATCAGTTCTAATCATGGACTTCCTGAAATCTTTTTAGAGACCACTTGGGAGTTTATGAACCTCAGGTTAAGAACTCTTGGTCTAGACCAATTCTAAGGTCCTTTGGAATTCTCATGTAACTACATATAGTTACAGCCTGATCAATATCCTGTTGCAACTTAGCTTTCCACAAAGGAGAATGTGTCTTGTCTCAACTGAGGCTGCTGCAACTTCCTAACAAGCAGCTATTTGGAAATAGAATATAAAGGTCAATGTCTATTTCCATTTCCAAATATTTCTGTGATAAAATATGGGATCTAAAAAAAATGCAAGGGGTGGGAATTATTAGTGGCTAAGCTTTTATCACTGCCTATAACACTGGACTGACCCCTCCAAGGCATGTGCTCGCGCACACACACACACACACACACACACACACACTTCCTTCTCCTCTACTTCCCTATTTTTTGGTTGACTCTGTTCGTGGAGGGAAGGAGCAAACCTAGGTTTTCTGCCTGCAGTCATAGGAAAATCCTGTGCTTTCTGCCAGAGGATAGGATCATAGGAGGCTAGATGGCAAATTGTATCTTTTAACCCATTCCCTTTTCTTGCTCACATGAAGATCTCTCCCTGAAAAGACTTCCCCTTAGCCACTGCTATCCTGATACCCTCAATTCATAATTTTGTAACCATCACTAGTCAAGTTGTTCTTTCTTGTGAGCTTAGAATGGGTGGGGAGAGGTCAAATGGTTTATGATCCATGGATTTACAGCTGGTTATTTAGTCCAACCCAACCATTTTAAAGATATAGAAACCAAAGCTCAAAGAAGTTATCAAGTGCACTCAGCAAGGAGGATCATTCAAAGTCAAATTTTCTAACTGTTACATGTAGGTTCAAGGTAAACAATTTACCTCCACATTTGCCTAGCTACCCTTAATGTCATAGACTTAGAACATCTAATGCAATTACTTCATTTATAGAGAATGTAACCAAGGCACTTAGACTTGAGGTGAGTTGTCCAGGGTCCTGAAAGTAATGAGTGATTTGAACTTGGGTCCTCTGAACAATAAATGTAGAAATTCCCACCCACACCCTCTAGTACTATGCTTCCTCAATAATTCTATTACTTTGTCTATATGAGTGCATATATTTTACAATCTTAAACAAATGAATTTGCAAATCTATTGTCTACACTTATATCACTCTGACCTCATTCAGTTTCATCTTTTCTCAGAAGCCAAGAGTTTTTTGAATCATTAAATGTTAGTATACTGCCTGGTAATACCAAAACTTTAGGAACTGGAGACTAGAGTTAAAGAGGGAGACTTGTAAACTGGAAGACATGGGTTCAAAGCCTACCTTAGACATTTCCTAGTTGCAAGACTCAATGCAAATCATTGCAATTTTCTCAATCTGTTTCCTCATCTGAAAAATTACAAAACTGAACCAAATTACCTCTGAGGTCTTTTCTGGTTTTAAGTTTATTCCTATATCATATATATGAATATATCTATATATACAATTCAGTACTTAAATATATGCTTACAGAAATTCTTAACACATATTTGACATATGCCTTAACCATTATATGTGTGTATGATTAATATTTATACATGACACAACTATATTTGTAGCTGATAATAAAAACAAAAAAATGAAATATGTGTATGTTATATAGAAAGACAAAGACAGAGAGACAGAGACAGAAGAAGAGAGAAATGGAAAGAAATAGAGAAAGAGAAACAGAGATAGAAAAACAGGAGAGAAAGAAAGAAACCAGAGACAGAGAAAGACAAAGACACAGAGACAGAAAAACAGGAGAGAGAGAATAAGACAAAGACAGAGATACAGAGACAGAAAAACATGAGTGAGAAAGAGAAGGGGGGAGGGAAGGAGGAATGAAGGCAATACGGGGGGAAGAAAGAAAGAGAGCTGGATGTAGAGATTAGCATAAACACTAAATTTAGAGTTGAAATTCCTAAATACTGAATGTGGGACATCAGAAAGAGGTTTTAGATTGGAGTCAGGGGACCTGAGTTTGAAACTAAGTTCTGTTAATACTTTTCTAAATTTGTACAACTAACTTTACTTTCTGGACCTCAGTTTCCTCATCTATATTATGACATTCATGCACTACATGTCTATTTTCCTCTACATTTTAAATCCTCAGAATCAGTAGTTAAAGTAGCTTTCACATTTATGACTAATTTCACAAAAGGAAAAGTAGAAAATGAATGATCTGGAAACCTTGAAGGTATGGTAGAGATGTTCTGACACACAAGTTCCCCTGTTCCCATTTCTCCCTCTCCCTCACCCAAATTGCTCCAAACTCAATTCAAATTATTCTAGGAGTAATGGGAAAGCCTTCCTCATCCTTACTCAGATGCCATCTTGTAAAACTCAGAAAGAGTTAAAAGACTTATTGCCCTTTCTTATTACACCACTTTCCTTACATCAATCTCACAGTATATTCAGTTCCCTGGCTCATTCTAATTACTTATCGATTACTTCCCAGAAACCTGAATCCTCCCCAGGGGGAAGTAATGGTACCTGTTTTTCACCTTCTCTAGGTGATGTTTCTTAGTAAAGAGTTTTGCAAACTTTAAACCTTTAATAATTTGCACTCCTCCCACGAAATACCCCCACCTCATCCCCTTTACAACTTCTAAAACTGACATTATGCCATAATGTCCTTTAAATATTTGATTCCTTGTCTAGTGCTTCCTGCTGCCCTGAAAGCATCTGTCCCAAAGTTTGAAACATTCTCTTGGTCTTATTAAAGCTTCCAGATTTTCTGCCTCTTCCAAGTATCCTTTTGAGAGGAACAAATGAGAATTGCTCTCCTCTCCTCCTTCCATATCTGATAGAGATTATCCTAACACTAGGACCTCTGAGGACCATAGGACAGTGCTGCTGGAGTGTGTGAGGTTCTGGCTAGAAATCCCTTGATAGGATGCTTGCCCACAACTCCAGTCTATATTTGCTTCATAAAAATAATTCTCCTTCACTATACAAGAACAATCACTTAGAGAAGAAATGCCTCACTCCTATAAGATAAAGAACTCAATGCATCCTTCTAATCAGAGGGAGGGTTTTGCTCCTTCCCCTGATATCTTATATTTGAATGTATAAATTCAAATAAATATAATAGAGAAACTCCAGAGGAAATCAACCTAAGACTAGAACTAGGAAGGACCTTAAGTTATGCCATAAAAGGATTGGTTAAAGAAATGACTTAAAGGAATCTGGAATAGAGTAGAGAAGACTTGGGATGGAGCAAAGTCTGTCATCACGGCAACTATCTTCAAATGTTTAAAAGGTTGTCTCATGGAAAAAGCTTTGAAACTATGCTATTTAGCTTCAGAAAGGTGGCTCATTTTGTTGAAGCTGAATTAAGTCAGATTGTACATTGGAAACAAAGAACATCTTCCTGACAATTAGCATATCTGGGGGAAAATGATTGTATCAAGAAAGGTGGACTCCCCATCATTGGAGGTTCTCAAGTAAAGATACCAGGACTCGTCAGCCATACCATACACAGTTACTATTACATAAGTTTCAAGACAAATCTTAACTAAGGTGGTATACATAAGGTTTTAATCCAAGGTGCCAAATTGAATGTACACTAATATATTTCTTTTGCACTCCCTCCCCCTTAAAATACTCAGAACCAGAACCAATCTACCCCCCCACCCAAATCCTTAATTTTTTTTAAATTTAATTTTCTCAATAGCTTTAGAACAGGATTAGATTCAGAAGGAACACTTGCTTCTCTCCTCATTCAAATGGTAGTCCTATATCATAAGAGATTCTTACTAATTACTCAAGTTATTTATTTTTTCTCTATTTTTCTTGACTCATGTTTGTCTTTCAACATTGCTACATAGTTCTGTTCTTTTCATCAAAAATGCTTTAAGATTCTCACTTCTATTAAAGTTTTATTTTTTTCTGTTATAAGATCATAATCGACTTCACAAAGTAAGTAGTTGTTTGTTTGTTTTATTATAAATGTATCTCTTTTGCTTATAAGGCAATTGCATTCCAAGAATTCTTCTTTATTTTAGTGGAAATTGCAAATTTTCTGTAATTTTGACTATGGTTCTTTGGGATTTAAATAACTTTGGTATGCATCTTTCCCATTTTTTTTCACATAGAAATTCTGGATTTTGACTATTACATTCTTGAGACTTTTCCTTTGTGGAGAGTTCCTTCAGGAAATCTCTGGGGAAGACATTCTATTATTATTTTTCTTCTTTTTTTCTTAGACATAGGTAGTTTTAATTTATTATTTCTTGAAATATAGTGTCCACACTTTCAAAATAAGTTATCATCATTTTCAGGGAGTCCATTAATTCTTAAATGTCTATCATCTTACTTTTCTTTCTGTTCTTTTAAAATTTTGATTTAGTTCTATTTCTATTGCATGGAATCCTTGATTTCTGATTCATCTCTTTCTAAGAATCTAAATGTTTATCACTTGGTCTTTTAAACTATTTATTATTCTTCCAGTTCTTTCTTTCATAGCTTTTTATTTGTTCTAATTATTTTTATGTTCCTTGTGGAAAATTTTCTATTTCTCCCTTGAGTCTATATTTGCAGTTGTTATAGAAATATTCTCTCCTTATTTGAAGAAGATTATTATGATTGTCTTATGTCAAGATAGTAATAATTGAGAGGACTTCTAAACAAAGTAGCTATCTGAATGGAAGCAGACTTCTCAACATTCCTTCTTACCCCCAAATCCCACATACTAAATCTAGCAAAAACCTGAAATTCATACCAGATTTTTAAAAATCTAATAAGGAACTATAATAACTAAATTCTTCTCTTCCAGAAATGACATTGACCTCTTAGTCATTCTGCAAACAAGATACTTGGCTCTGGCAATTTTTTCTCCCATATTTAGAATCCTTTCCCTCCTCCATTTTATCTAATGGCTTCTCTATCTTCATTTAAGTCCCAACCAAATTCCTTCTTTAACTGAAAGCCTTCCCCAACTCCTCTTAATTTTAGTACCTTCCCTCTGTTAAAAATGTTATACTTATCCTACTTATAGTTTGCTTTATGTATGTATATTTATGTACATGTTCTCTCTCATGAGACTGAAAGCTAGTTGAAGGCAAGGACTGTCTTTTGCCTCTTTTTGTATTTCCAGAACTTAACACAGTGCCTAGCACAGAATAGGCACATAATTAATATCTACTGATTAATTATTTGAATTCTTGTTTTGGACCAGCATTTTAAGAAGTATCCAGGCCAATTTTCTCCCATCTCTACAATGACTCTCCCAGGATTTCCAACTTGTATCTTCCATCACCATTACTTTCTACCTCCTTCTTATATTTTGTGTGCCCCATTAGAATGTCATCTCTGAGACAAGCAGGCGATGCTGTGGCTAGAGTACCAGCCCTGGAGTCAAAAGAACTTAAATTTAAATCTGGCCTCAGAAACTTGACACATTAGCTGTGTCACTCTGGGCAAGCTACTTAATTCAATTGCCTTGCAAAAAAAAAAAAAAAAATGAACATAAACTCCTTGGGATAGGGATTAAGAATTTTCCTTTTTTCTTTTTCACTTTTTATTTGTATTCCCAGTATTTAGCACTGTTCCTGGATTAATAAAGGTAAGTGTTTAATAAATGCTTTATTTACCTATCTCTTTTATTTATGAAGATCTTATGACATTTCCCGTATCATTAACAACATTACTCTCAGGAGCTGGTCTCATCTCCTACTTTGCTATCACAATATAAATTTACTGTTTTCCTTGTTTCCATCTCAAAATTAGTCTGTAATTCATTATAAATTTCTTTTCTTCTTGTTGCAACAAGGAAATGACCTGTCCCTTTTCAGATGTTACCCTATTCAGAAAATCTATGCAATTGATTCCACACAGTGGGAGAGCAGTAGCTACTACCATTCCTGGTATTGTATTTCCATACAAGGAACTCTCTAGCCTCTCTTTCTTCCTTCAAGCTATTGCAACCACTTTATGAAGTCAGAACCAGCCCAGCCTTCAGGGTTAGTATTTTTAAATTGACCCTCATACTACATTATTAATATGGGGAACCAGAGAACCAAGTGAAATAAAGAGGTTTCTTTATGTCAGAGGAGTGGAAAAGTAGGGGGCTGGTTTCTGAGAGTGTTTCCCTTGTTTATATATTTTTATGCCCTGGAAAAACTCTTGTTACACTATAGGCTATTGTCGTAAGGCACATGATGGATGTAGAAATGTTTCACATGACTTCATATGTATAATGGGTATCATATTTCTTTCTTTCTCATTAGGTGCAGAAAAGGTAAAGGAAGGAGAGAATGGGGAACTGAAAATAAAAACTAAAAAAAAAAGTTAAATGTCTAAAGATACAACAAATGCATGGACAATTGTGACATTATGTCAAAAGTTCATCAATCAAATCATCATTTCTAGAGCAATTTCCTGAACCTTTGAGTGTATTTCTACAAGAGGTCATGAAATCCTCAGATCAGACACCACAGGAACCTGAGATACAAGGCTCACTTTTCCATATGTAGTCTTGATTCTCTTTTTTCTTACCTTCTCAGAGATCTTACTCCATTAGTTATTTCTATCATTCTTTTGTGCCTTTTTCTCAGCACTCACATGTTACCCACTATTACCATTTTGTCTAGAATGCTCTCTCTTCATAGTTTTTTAGAACTCTTTGTTTCTTTCAAAGCTCAGTTAAGTAGCCATTTATTAGGAAGGGTCTTTCTTGATTTACCCATAGAGCCTAGTGCCTTCCTACACTCACATTCTCATGACAAAAATAACAACAAACTCATTTTATATTTATTTATACAGTCTGCATATACTTAGATATAATTTTTATATTCTAAAATATGAGATGCAATGTAACATTGTGGATAGACAAGTAAGCTTAAGCCAAGAAGACCCAGGTTCAAATCTATGCTCTGACATATACTGGCTGCAGGACCCAGTGAAATTCATTTAAACTTATAGTGGCCTGGGCCAGTGATGTAAAACTCAAATAGAAATGAAGCTAATATTTTTTTACTTTAATTAATAATCTGTGGTGTTGACTTAGTTCTAAAATGTGTGTCATACATTGAATTGTATTTTGAGGACATCTAGGTGGCACCATAGTGGATAGGGTGTTAGGTCTAGAATCAGGAATGTTCATCTTCCTGAGTTCAAATCTGGCCTCAGACACTTACTAGCTGTGTGACTCTGGGAAAATCATTTTGCCTCAGTTTCCTCATTTGTAAAATGAGCTGGAGAGAGAAATGGCAAACTAGTCCAATATTTCTGCTGAGAGATGCAAATGGGATCACAAAAAGCTGGACATGACTGAATAATAATTGTATTTTTATTCATTTTGTTAAAGCTTTCCCAATTACATTTTATTTTGCCCTGGGGCAGCTGGATGTTGTATTTGACACTTCTGCCCTAGTCAGAGACTACAAGTTGCAGAAAAGGTAGACTTGTAAAGAAAGAAGAAATTATCTCACCCTGGCATTCCCTATTCCAAAACAATCATAAATCTAGTTCTTATCCTCTATACTTTCCGACATATAGATATTATCTCACCTGAGTATAAATTCCTTGAGGATAGGGATTGTTTTTTGGTATTTCTTTGAACCCCATTGCCTAGCACAGTACCTGGCACAGATTAGGTGTTTAATAAATACTTACTGATTGATTGACTTTGAGATAGATCAGCCAAAGCTAAGCAGAAATATTCTTGTAACATTCCTACAAGAAATAATTTGTTAAACAGAATAATGTTCTAAGCAAGGCTAAAGGGAGGAATATTTAGAATACTTCAAAGAACTAACAGTTTTTTAAGCCTACTCAAGTATTTTATAATCATCCATTTACATTCAAACAATTGATATGCTAATTATGAATCATTCCTATCTATTCATGAAATTAGATCTGAGGATCTTCCAAGTCATTTTGAATGAATAAATGGATGAATGTGTTTTATTAACGTAGTTTAGGTTACTGTCTATACTTCAAAATAATAAAAATTGCATTAAGTAGCTATAAGTCCAACTAATTCAGAGTGGCCTTCTCAATTTTATTTTATTGATGAGATTTTTATTATGATCACAATACTTCAACATTCATAAATACTTAGAACAAGAAGGGGCTGTAGTAAGTATTTAGATATGTTTTTAAGAGAGTGGATTAGGCAAATTGAATGTAAGGAAAATTTCAAAGGGAATATTGAGTCTCTCCAAAAAAACAAAACATTTCTAAATATTCAGAAGAATTTATTTACAAATATGAATAATTTATATGTACACAACAGATTATACCTATCTAAGCTGAAATTCAAAGGTACTTGGATACACTTTGTTAACCCCCTTTCCCTATGCTATGTGCATCCTAACTAAAAAAAGATTACATTGAACAATTGCATAGCTCAATTTTTCATTTGTTCAGACTGGCAAGTTGAAGCTAAATGAATATAGTTTGAATACTCTGGGAAATTTCTGTGGCTGATTTATAGAGTCATTGATTTAGAGCTGAAAAATCACCTAGACTTCAAATATATGGATTAAATATATATATATATATATATATATATATATATATATATATATTCTCACTTATTTTAACACAGATGAAAATAAGACCCAGATAATGATATAGGCACCCAATCACTCCAATTTAAAACATAATTTTAACTCATGTCTTTCTAACTCCATATGCAATGCTGGAGGAAACTGAGGCAAGATAGAGATTAGAGAGGATTTTTAATATTTTATTAGAGGGAGAGTTTGGCAGCTAAACAGGATCCATGTCCAAACAGGATCCATGTCTGACCCTAGACAAGTGGATGGGACTCTTGTCTCAAAGCATTCAATAATGAGTGAGGGATTCCAGGGACTCTTATAAGGCTCCAGTGATCAGGGAAACAAAGGCAAGTGGGATAGAGCACTGGTGACAGAGAAGTTCCAGGAAAGGACCATAAATTCAGTTCTGACAGGTTGTGGATAACAAAGGATCATAAATTCTGATAAGTTATGAGGGAAGAAGCTAGGAGACACTAACTGATTCAGAGGGTCCCATCTAAGTATTTGAGATAAGCCATCTGGAGTTTTATGATTCTTTGGAATGTCAGTGGCCAGAGCTCCACAGCCCTAATTATCTCAGTTCTAACGGCCAGGAAGGGAAGTTGCCACCAAGGAGACTGAGGCAGAGCAATTTAGGAAAACTGAGGCAAAACAATTCAAGGAAACTGAGGCAGAACAATTCAGGGAAACTGAAGCATTACACATAGCCACTGTCCAATCCATTATCCCATTCTCTATATACACGTACATGCCCACATGTACATATACAGAGGTTAAATCCCATTTGGTAATAGGTTCAATAATAAAAGAACCTCATTTCCCCTTCTGGGATGGCAGCTCCTCCTGTCCATCTCCACCAAGCTCAGTCCTATAAAAATAATCTGTTCGCTGGCACCATGTGTTATTTTGGAGACACTCCCTGACCTCAAACCTTTGCCAGCAATTTCTCCTTTAAATGTACTCTGTACTCTATCAAATAGAATCCCTAACAGCTGGTCAGCCCGGCTGTTTAAGTTATGGGCACAAAAAGAAAGCCAATTTCTTCTTGTTAAAAGGTCTATAAGGAAGGTCAAATACAAAATACAAATATAAAAAGAAAAAAAAAATGTACTTAGGAAGAAACGATGCTGTCCCAAATTCCAATTCCCTTGCAAGGAAAAGATGCTGGGTGTTCGTAGGATTTCCTTTAGCACATTAAAGCTCAGTGAATCCATCAACCTTCAGAAACATTTCCATGGAGATTTGCCAGATTGAAAAGGGCAGGCAGGGTCTGAAAGGGGCACCCAGGATCTGAACTCTGTCTAACTCTCTATAAGTCAAGGTGCTTGGAAAAAAGAACAAAAGTTCTGGTGTCTTTTCAAAAGAAAGCTAGATTTTAATGAGTATTAGGAGAAAGCAATGGCAGAGGAAGGATCTGTAATCATAGGATTATAGAAGGAAAAGTGGAAGAGACCTTAGAAGTCCCATTAGCATAGAAATTCTCTAAGGAAAAAGAATGTTTCACTTGTCTTTATATTTTCAGCATGGAGGACAGGGCTTAACACATAATAGGCAATTTATATATGCTTGGTGTATATATTATTATAAAAGTTATATAATAATATATAATATATACATGAATACATTGATGCTTGTTCAGAGATTCAACCAATCAGCAAGCATTTATTAATGTCCTACTAGGTATTAGATGATAGGGGAGGAGAATTGATAAAAGTTTAAAATAATACTTACTAGAATCAATGAAGCAGAAATTCAGAATTAAAAAAGATCCCAAAATAATTGAATATATCTCCCCTCTATTTTGAAGATGGAAAAACTAAGGTTAAGTGATTTGCTTAGAACCCCAAGTAATAGACAGCTGAAAAAGGATTAGTAGCCTAAATTCTTCTGTTCCCTATCTGCTACACAGCATAGAAATGGATAGATGGCTAAAGGTCATACAATGAGAAGGTGACAGTACATGGCATATTACATGGATTTAGACTGGAAAACCAATACTGTATATGGTGATGGAAACTCAGGAGAAGGTACAGGTATGTATGGGTGGGGTATCCTCCATTGTCATCTGTGCACCTCAACATCCTGATTTTCCCTCAAGTTTCAGTACAAAAGAATAAGAAAATTAAACAGATGGTTGGTTTGAATTCTCTTCTGGTCGAATTGATTACACAAGGAACTTTTTTAGATCTTGTTTTAGGAGGGATAGCAATAAACTTGAGAACACTTAGAAATTAGTAGCTAGACTGATGAAAGTTTTCAAGATCATGCTGCATAGATCAGATTAAAGGAATAGGGTCTGTTTAGACTGCAGAAGAAAAGAACTGGGGGAAACACAATTGCTGCCTTCCAATATTTGAAGGATTGGCATATGGAAGAGTGATAATACTTATTCTTTCTTCCACCAAAGTAGAAAACCAACTGAACTGAGATTCCAAAAACTTGGATTTGAGACTTTGCTCAATTGTTCAGAAGGCGTGGGAACCTGGATGAATCATAGAACTTTTCAATCAATAAGCCAATAAACCTTTATTATGTATTTTTATGTGCTAGACCCTATGCTAAGTACTAAAGAGTTTACTCACTTGTAAAATGAGAGGATTGGATTAGGTGAACACTAAGATCCCTTTCAGCCAGGAGTATGTTGGACAGAGATCACACAGGTTCTAGAAAGCCAATTGTTTTTGGTGTGAGCATTTACACTTTGGAAATCAACAAAAGCTACAAATCAGAATTTAGTTTCTTTTTTTGTCTATTGTCTAGACATAGGAAAGAGATGCAGAATGTGTTGATAATGCAGGTTAAAAGTATGTAGGGGATCTTTTTTTCCTGGTTATTAAAAATTTGCCTGTACATTATCACTTTCTACTTTAAATATGTGATTCTGTAATATTAAGAAAGACAAAAACACTCCCTGCCCTGAAAAAGCTTATGATTTAGTAATGAGGAAAACATATATATATATATATATATATATATATATATATATGTATGTATATATATATATATATATACAAGATAAATGCAAAATTGATGAAGTGGGTCTCAGAGCTCTCATTTGTAATTAGAAGGGTTAGACAGGTTGTTCTCTAAAACTTCTTTAGCTCAATTTTAGAATATGAAAACAACTACACAACAGCTTTTTAAAACTTCCAACTCATGACCCTTTTTTGTCTCAAATTCTTTATATGACCCTGAGTATGTAGGTACATAGAATAAGTATACAATTCAAATACATACTGTTAATAGATCTGAATTTTATTACCTCCTCATTCAGTTATGAAACTCCATATGGGGCTGTGACCCATACTTTAAGAAACTGGGATCTAGATCAATTCACTTACCCATCCCATTTTATGGTGGGGAAAATTGAGTCCTGAGATACCTCTACTCTTATCTAGAATGCCTCTTACTTTTGCATCCTTCAAGGATTGGCAGTATCCTAAATCAAACCTATTCTGAGAAACTTCCAGGAACAGAAAGCTTCCAATATGTCTGTACCTGGCTATTCATTCTATCTTTTTTTCTTTTTCCCTTCCCCTCTCATATGATTTTAAATAAAACTTTACCAGAGTGACATTTTTTCCTCTTCTCCCAGTTCCCCTGGTGAAATGTTTATTCAATATAGAGAAGGGGCCCATTTGTTCTGACAGTTTTGTATAAGGAGCTAGAGCTGCCCCGATTAGGTGCCTTACCAGTATCTTCTGCATCAATGGGTAGGGAGTGAGCTCAGCTGGAATCCATCAACAAATGAAGCTGACAAAGGATCATTTCTTGTTGTACCAAACTCTACAACTAGAGAGCCCCATCAGAGCCCCCAAACACATGTTATGACAAGGCTGTTGCCAACTTGTCAATGCAATCATAGACATACATTTCCTAAACATGGCATACATTTCACAGCAACTAGGGATTTTGAAAATGATAAAAGGGCTAAAGGAGCTCAGAATCATCTCTACTAAGACATTTTGAAAAAAGGTGGCTAATTCAGAGCTATTTCTTAGCAGCCCATGTAGGGCAGGGTTGCAAAAGCAAGGGACCAGGCTACAAAGATGGACATCTACTTACTCTTCCATAGATAAGAGTTGGTTCAACTGTACTTTGGCAAGAGGGATCCCCTTGTTAGAATCATGGAATATTTATCTGGAAGGGAACCTAGAGATTCAGCTCTCTCCATCCCCATTTAATTTACACACACACACACACACACACACCATTTGATTTATATATATATATATATATATATTTAATGATGGGAACTGAAGCCCAGTGAGGGAGAATGACTTAAAGGTGTATAAAGCTAAACAGAAGAGTCAGAACTTACTCAGAATGACATAGTTGTGGGAATACCACAACTGGAACCAAGAGGTTCTGTGTTCAAATCCTAGTGCTGCTGCTTCAATAAGCATTTGTGAGTATAAGTGATTTCTTTTCCCTCTTTGGGCCTTAAGATGACTACATGAAAGTAGCAAGGTAGTACAATGGATAGTGTCCAGAGCCTGAAGTTGGAAAAATCTGAATTCAAATCTGGTCTCAGATACTTATTAGCTGTGTGACTTTGCAGTTAACTTTTCTGTCTCTGTTTTCTCAACTATAAAATGGAAATTACAAAATCACTTACCTCCCAGAGTTATTATGAAGATCAAATGAGATCCTATTTAAGCTTTTTGTAAATCTTAAAGTGTTATGTAAATGCTAATATTATTATTCATATTTTCTTCATCTCATATCTCTTATTGAACTCAGTTGCCTCTAAGCTCTCTTTCCTTCTAAATCCAATAAATCTAGGTCTTTGGATGGAGACAAATCTCTTTTTTCCATTAATATCATAAATTGATAGCTGGAATGGACCTTTAAGGCCTCTTGGTCATTTAGGCCAATTTCATTTTATAGATGAAAAAACTGAGAACTGAAGGAGTTGACTCTGAGAGAGAAAGGGCTAGAAGTTCACCCATCTCAGACCCAAGACTCTTTTTTGCTCTGGAGTGCATTAGGTTACATTTCTTCTCTATTGTAAAGAAAAGGTCAGGGGATACCTTTCTCAGTGTCAAGACTCAGAGACTATAGATCAACCCTTAAAATCTCACTGTTATTGATCTTTTTTCCTGATAATGACAATTGGAATTTTTTTTCAGATTTTACAGTTATAAAGCACTCTCTGTGTATGCATTGTCTCAGATAAAGACAGATAGTCTTTAATTAAGTGGGAAATACCAAGTATAAGTAGTAGAAAATACCTTGCAAATAAATAAGGCTGGTGGCTGCTGGTTTTTTGATTTAATCCTTATGAATCACACAGATATTTATTTAATAACTACTATGTGCGAGGCTCTGAAGATACTGTCTCTGAAGATACTGTAGACTATCTACAAAAATAGTTCCTACCTTCAAGTAACTTGTATTCTACAAAGGAATATATCACTGAAAGAGAAAATGTGATGTACTAGAAATAGTTCTGAATTTGGAGAATGGGCACCTAAAATCTTGACTTTGATATTTGGTAGCTGTATAATTTGAGGCAAGCTACTTAATCTTTCTAATCATTAATTTTCTCAACTGTAAAATGAGGATAATATTATTCATATTGCTGGAAAAGGTTCTTTTTTAGTCTTAATAGGCTATAGGAAAGAAAGAGTTACTATTATCTGTTTTATAAGTAAATAGAAACTAAGGCTCAGAAAAGTTAAACTTTGTCTGGAGTCACAGAAATAAGCATCTAGGAGATGCAGCAGATAAAAAACTAGGTTTGAAATCAGGAATATTCATCTTCCTGAATTCAAACCTGTCCTCAGACACTTATTGGATGTGTGACCATGGCTAAGTCATTTAACTTTGTCTGTTTCCTCAACTTAAAAATCAGCTGGGAAAAGAAATGGTGAACCACCCCAGAAAGAAAACTCTAAATAGGGTTTTGAAGATGTGACTTGTGACTAATATCAATTTTCCCTCAAACTTGGGACCAGAGTCCCCATCCCCACAAAAGTACTCAGTGTACCTTATAAGTAGCAATATTTTATCCATTATTTTACACACCATGGAAAGGAGATTTATAGGAGCCCATAAAAAAATACAGAAATGTAAAATTCTTTTTTTTAAATTTAATAGCCTTTTATTTACAGGATATATACATGGGTAACTTTACAGCATTACCAATTGCCAAACCTCTTGTTCCAATTTTTCACCTCTTACCCCCCCACCCCCTCCCCTAGATGGCAGGATGACCAGTAGATGTTAAATATATTAAAATATAAATTAGATACACAAGAAATATAAAATTCTTAAATAGCCCATTAGATTCCCAATTGCCCCCAAAGTAGAGATTCATTGGTAGGCAACTCATTCGACTTGGACCTACAGCATCTGAATGTAGTATGTCCTCTGGGATACTCCTCTCCGCTTGCATCTGCAATCAAAGATTTTTCCCACAAGAACATGACTACTTTAGTAATCCTACAGGTGGTTACTAACTAAAGGTCACAAACCCCATGTGGTATGCTTAGCATTAACAATCAGCCAATAGACAAATTTAGCTCTTAGCGAAGGCATTTATTAAGAGAGCATCATTAAAACAGTTGCTGTAAAAATCCTTATTCCATAAATCTTGGATTCACTATGCAACAGACACACAGCATCTATGGGAAGAATAAATAAAAATCTAAAGTACCATGACATGGATTCACACACCTGTGGTCACAGCAACTCAAAGCTCTTGGAATTACAGGCTTCTTCTCCATAGTTTAGCATTTAATTTCTAAGGCTACTTCCCTTGAAATGCTTCCTTCCTCAGGTGATTTTTTTCTCTTTCTGATGCTCCTGTAAAATGTATATTTCTACTTCCTGTTAGATGCAATATTATATAGCAGTGTTTTAAAATGACATAGGCAAAGGGGAAACAGGAAAAGAAAAAAAAGGCAAAATATAAAGTTCATTCCTTTTCCCCTTGCCCTTCTCCAAGATATCTTCAATAGATATCCCCAGCTTCAACAGATATCTATCCTACACTCAAATCACCTCTCTGATAATTGTAGGAAAACTAGTACCAGATGCCATGATTGAAGTGTGGATCAGAGAAGTAATAAAGATAAATTTCATCCTGCCTCCTTCAGTAATATTATTCTAAAACTGCTGGCCTATCTCAATCTCCTCAGGACCCAGCTATTTAAAACCCCCAGAAGTGTGGCTAATTTGTTTTCTCATTCAATTGATTTGTTCTCTTCTTGACTTAATCAGAGAAGGGTCCAAGCCTAATAAAGGCATCAGGGCATAGATACATCTTGTTTACACATTAAAGTCTCATCATGTGTGATTATGTTATGTGACTACATCAGCTGAGCTGGGGGATGAGGGGAAGTCGGTGTTTCTCCCTTACATAAGCATATCATGACAAGAGCAGAGCCCAAGACCTGTACTTGTAGCACTTTATTTCTTCATTAATGAGCATATCATCACTTAGTTAAGATGTGATAATTCACACACACAAAAAAAAACGATATTTCAGTTTGTTGTTTTTTTTCTGGGGGCAGGGAAGGGACTTGGGAGGGTAAGACTATTGAGAGTGAACATAGCCATCTTCTTTGTCCCTAGGATTCTGCTCAGATGTTACTTGGAGATAGATATTCACACAAACAGGCTTTCAGATATTGAAAATAGGGACTTTTGATTTGTTTGAGATTTCATAGGTAGTAAGTCACCCAGACAAAATTTGAATCCAAGTCCTTTTCTCACATAACTGATCTGATTCTTAGAGTTAACCATTTCACTCCCATTCTTGACATTTATCTGGAAGAAATGCTTAATATAGTACCCGGCACATCATAGGCACTTAATAATTGTTTAGCCATTGACTGATTGCTTCACACAAATAGGATACACCTATGGCAAAGTATACATACTTGAATAAAGTATAGTTATGATTTCTGACAAAATAAGCTTGACCAGTCAGCCCCTTGACCCATGTGGTAGTCATGACTATAGTGAGCTGGAGTCCTATTGCCATCTCTCTTGCTTTTTCCTCTTTACCTGATAAACAGTAGGAATTGCAGATCCCTCTGGACCATTCCCCCAGAGATGAAGCTATAACCCTCACCTAGATTCACTGTGTTTTTTGCAGGGATTATGACATTGTTCCAACAAGTCAAGAACTTGTAAGGAAGAGACTGCAAAGGTCATTTTATGAAGCAGGAAGAATGAAACTGAAGACAAAATGAAGAGAAGTCACTTGCTTGGAGTAATCTAGGTAGTAAATATTGGAATAGATTCTAAAGCAGGTATCTCCCTCCAAACCTAGTGCCCTTTCCATTATACTAAATGCAATTGTCTGTACCCAAGGCTGGCACAGTGGCTGTTTCAGTAGAATTTAATTTGATGAGCATTTCTTTAGACTCTAAATGCAAACTATAGGGACTATAGGAACAATCTCTGGCTTTTTGAGGAGGGGGATTCAATAATCTCTCTTAAAAATAAAAACAATACCATTTCAGAAGGGAGAAAGAACTAGGAAGATGGGGAGAAATTAGGACAGGTTTTCCAGGAAATTAATCTCTTTTAATTTTAAAATAATTCTGAGTATAACAAATACCAAGGAAAGTTAGCATTTCCATGGAGATATGTACATACACACACATATGTGTATGCATGTGAATATATGTATATATGGTGTGTATTTTCATATGTGTGTAGGTATATACACATATACATACAACAGAAGGAGAAGATTTTATCGGAAACTGCAAATTTCTGTTACATAGAATTTGCTTTCAAAGAAAACATCTTGAAGGAAGATAAGAATGAATTGATTTTTCAGTTTCTATTTCTCTAGGGGAATAAGAGAAAAGTTCAAAAGTAAAATCAAAGATTAGAAGATCGCAGATTTCGAGCAAGGAGAGACTAGAGCTAGAATCAATGTTAGATGTCATCTTGTCCAATCCCCTCATTTTGCTTTTTCTAATATGCTGACCTAAAACTTTAGGACTTTAAAAGGAATATTAAGAGATTATATGAGCTAATCAAACCTCCATCATTTTACAGATGAGGATCCTGAGGCCCAGAGAGAGATAAGATGACTTTTCCAAAGTCATGGAGGTGGCAAGCAATGTGGATACTTCAAATCCACATCTTCCAACTCCAAATTTAATTCTCTCCCCACCATCCCATGCTTCCTTCCTAAGGGAACAAGAGAAGGCCACCCAAAAGCAAGGAAGAAGAATGTAGTTACAACTGAGACAAGGTAGATCTGGGACACCACAATTTGACCAAAGGTTGACAAAATCATATTGACAATTTGAAGTAGATCCAACAGAAGTCTCCATGTGCTAAGAGCACAGCACTGGATAAAGTAGTGATTTGCTTTTTGGAAAGCCTTTTAAAGATATTTCCATATTTGTCATATTATTAGAGAAAATCAGAACAAAAGGGGATACAATCATGAGAAAGAAAAAGCAAACAACCAAAATAGGTGAAAATAGTATGCTTCAATTCACATTCAGTCTCCATAGTTCTCTGGATGCAGATGGCATTTTCTATTCCAAGTCTATTCGAATTGTCTTGGATCACTGTATTACTGAAAAGAGCTAAGTCTGTCATAGTTGATCATCATACAATGTTGCTGCTACTGTGCACAGTATTCTCCTGGGTCTGCTCACTTCACTCCACATCAGTTCATCTAAGTCTTCCCAAACTTTTCTGCAATCAGCTGCTCATCATTTCTTTTAGAACAACAGTATTCCATTATATTCATATACCTCAGACATTTTCTTGCTTTGTGATCCTAGGTAAATCACTTAGCCTTTTTAAACCTTAGTTTGCTGCTCTACAAAGTGTGGATAAAAACAGCACCAAGCTCACAGGCTTGCACTGAGGATCAAGTGAGATTTTGTTAGCTTTAAAGATCTATTGCTGGCTGCCTCACAGAACACAATTAGGAGAGCACTTGAACTCTGGAAACTTGATCTGCATGGGTGAAGGTTTAGAGGGTGGGTTCAGGGACATATACTTCCTCTGCAGTTGTCAGGATGTGATGTTCAGCAAAGCCAGAAGAACAAAATGGAAAAATTCAGAAAGCCATTTGTTTTTATTTCTGAGTCTCCAGAGAGATGCCAAGGAAATAGAAAGGAATCAAGCTGAATAAAAGCGTGATTGACAGACTGGAGGAGGTAAAGGGGGTGTTTGTGACTAGATTAAAGGAACAGATTAGTGATAGCCTGGTGAAAAGGAGTAAGGTGTTAGATTCAGAGAAGTTTTAGAGTTGAATAAGACTTCAAAGAGCCAATAGGCATTGTGGTATAAGGGGGAGAGCACTATAGATTCAAAGGTTTTTTTTAAACCTTTTTAAAGATAAACCTGGGTTTAAATCCTGGTTCTAATATTAATCTTCATGACCTGCCCCATCTTTGAGCCTCAGTTTCCCCATCTGGAAAAAAATAAATGGGAGACTTCATGATCTCTAAATTCTCATGATAGCTAATCAATTGGTTTCACTCGCACTTACTTCCCTAATCCTTCCTTTATAGAGGTGTTGAAATAATCCGCTGAAGTTTGACTTGTGTAACTACATCGCTTTCTCAGAAACTTTCATTAGTTCCCTATTGCTTTTAAGATATAACATACACTACCCAACCTGTAATTTAAAACCCTCTCCAAGCAATTTGGAACTATGCTAAAAGAGTTATCAAACTGTGCATACCCTTTGATCCAGCAGTGTTTTTACTGGGATTGTATCCCAAAGAGATCTTAAAGGAGGGAAAGGGGCCCACATGTGCAAAAATGGTTGTGGCAGCCCTTTTTGTAGTGGCAAGGAACTTAAAACTGAGGGGATGCCCATCAGTTGGAGAATGGCTGAATAAGTTATGGTATATGAATGTTATGGGATATTATTATTCTGTAAGAAAGGATCAACAGGATGATCTCTGGAGAGACTTACATGAACTGATGCTAAGTGAAATGAGCAGAACCAGCAGATCATTATACATGACAACAAGAAGATTATAAAATGATCAAATCTGATGGATGTGGCTTTCTTCAACAGTGAGATGATTCAAAACCGTTCCAACTGTTCAGTGATAAAGAGAGCCATTTACAACCTAGAGAGAGGAACTGAGCGTGGATCACAACATAGCATTCTCACCCTTTCTGTTATTGTTTGCCTACATTTTGTTTTCTTTCTCAGTTTTTTTTCCCTTCTTGATCTAATTTTTCTTGTGCAACAAAATAGCTGTATAAATATGTATACATATATTGGATGTAACATGTATTTAATTTAACGTATACTGGACTACCTGCCATCTACAGGAGGAGGTGGGGGAAAGGAGGAGATAATTTGGAACAGAAAGCTTTGCAAGGGTCAATGTTGAAAAATTACCCATGCATATGTTTTGTAAATAAAAACCTTTAATAAAAAAGACCATCTCCAGATTTATCATAACACTCTCATTCAATCCATAATCCAACCAAATTGGGCTATTAAGTATTTCCCAAAAAGAATATACTATCGCTTTGAATTCTCTCTCATTTTGTCTTTTTTTTTTTTTTTTTTTTTTGCAAGGCAATTGGAGTCAAGTGACTTACTCAGTCACACAGCTAGTAAGTAGTAAGTTGAAGCCAGGTTCTCCTGATTACAGAGCTGTTTCTCTCTGTGCCATCTACCTGGTGCCTCTCTGAAATCTCTAAAACTGTCTTCCATACCTAGAATGTACTTTGACCTCATGTTCATGTTCATCTCTCGAAATCCTTAACTTCCTTCAACGATCATCCCAAGTACCTCTGTCTACATGAAACTTGCCTCCTTTGTTCATTGCTCCTTCCAATGCAAAGTACCATGTATTTACTAGTTTTTGCATATGTTGCACTTCCTTCTCAGTAAAAGGCAATCTCTTTGAGGGCAGGGTTTATTCCTTTCTTCTTTTTTTTTTAATCTGTATTTACCAATACTTACCATAATTATTTAGGTGATATGGGCCCTTGCTAAGTATTTAATGAATGGAATTGAATTCAGGCCAATTTCAACTTCCCATCCCGTACAAAAAATTCTTGTTACAACATCTGTGTCAAGTGGTTTTCTAGACCAGGGCTTCTTAATTTTTTTCTAGTCATGACCCCTTTTTCTTCTGAGAAATTTTTATGCAAACCCAGGTATATAAAATATGTATATAAATCACACAATTACAGATAATAAATCAAAATTTGGTGATTCTCCTCACATTCAGTTATATGATCTGATATAGAATGTGATTTACAGTTTAGGAAGCTTTGATCTACTCTTTGTAAATACGTCTAGCCACAGGGAACTCATTCCCCTACGAGGCAGTCCTTTGGTAGACAGCTGTGAATGTTTAAAAACAAATCGTTTTATATAGCAAAATGTCTTCTAGAGTTGTATTCATGTATAACATGAAGAGGAAAACTTTTTTTTTTACATGATACTTCTTGGTATATTTACATACAACAAACGTGACAGGCTAAGTAGCCCCAGTTCTTTTGGCTATTCTTCCTCCAAATAATTATTTTTGTGACATCAGTCATCTATTCATCCCAGTCTGTTGAAAGTATAATCCATAGGGGAATATGAGACCAGAATTCTTCCTACTTACCCTGGACTAGGAAGTGGTCCATTGCTAGGGATGATAAGGAGCTTTGTAGAATAATCAATCACACTATCTGGTGATAAAAGCAATAGTTTCCTCTGCATTTCTCTAAACAAACTGGAGACAGCCAAAGCTGAGAGTACAGAGAAGGAAGCAAGGGCAGTAAAGAAAGGACATGAGGACAGCATTGTCAATCCGACTTTCTCAGTCCAAGGAAACATCTGACACCTCCAATAGGAAATAATCAAGATTAGGTTACAGGGGTGCAAGCAGAGCTGTCTCCAGATCCTTGCATTTGAGGAGGAAGTAATCATGGTTAACAATGACCTTGGAAGAGGCTGCTCCTTGAACTTGGCAAACCTTCATTAAACTCTCTCCACTTCTCTTGGGCTCAGTGGGTTCAGGACTCCTGGATTCATTATCACTCTATGTATCAGAACAGTTCTCATGGATATGTCAAAGATCTGATTGATTTATAAGGCAAGGAAGAAACTTACTGAAGTGTACCTACCTGGTTTCCCCTACTTTAAGGCCATAGGCACATTGAACTAGGACTAAAAGAGGTCAGCTAGTCTATCCCACTCATTTTATAAATGAAGTAACCGATATGCAGAAAGGCCAAGTGACTTATGGAATCATAAATCTGGGGCTGGAAATAAAGTCTATGTCTTATTTAACAAATAAGGAAACTGAGGCCCAATGAAGGCCTGAATTATCTGGTTTCAAAATGACACTACTATAGCTAGAGTTGAAACTGAGGAAGGCTCTGTGTTAGTTGGGAAAAGTGGACTGACAAGCAGGTGGGACCCTCTGACAAGCAGATGAAGGGTTGAATGAATGGGTCTATTCACGAAGTGCGGACTAAGCTAAGCAGACATTCACCTATCTCTCAATTCAATTTGTACTTTTAATGCTTCCCAGCATTTGAGGTGTCGGGTCTCTCCCATTGCCAGCAATGTTATCAGTAGCTTCCTACTCTTGGGCTTTGAGATAAGAAAAACTGTCACCATTCCTGGCCCTATGTCCCTGAACATCGGGTCCCTTTTCCATTTCAGCTCTTTGCTTTTTGCACGGCTCCTATTTTTTTTCCCCAAGCAGGGACAAAAAAAAAAAAAAGTATTTTTTTTCCCGTAATATCCATTTTACAACCATTTGGTGCAAGAGCTGAGAGCTGTCAGCACCAAAATGTACTGCATCAAATTAACATATTTTTCTAAAATGGTAATTACCCCCTTTTTGTGCAGCCCTGAATACATATTTTTGAAGTGTGAATGTGGCACTGACATCAAAGTCTCACTTTAAATCATCATTATTAGTGCATCTGTCCAAATGATTCAAGGGAAATGGCTGGCTCGGGCTTTTAAGTTTAAAGGAATTTAAAGGTAAAACATAGTGCTGTTTCAGTTCGCAAATGTGCTGACTCGGAGTGTTGGGAAACCTGGCTTGAGGACTAAGTTTAAGATAGACTTTTTTTAAATGACCAAAAAACTTCAAGAGGTCCCCATAGCCTATTGGATACAATGCTAATCCCTAACTTTAGTATTTAAAACAACCCTCCCCACTCTCACCCTTACCCCAGTTATAATTTACCTTCCCCCCCCCCTTTTCACACTACTTCCTTTTATCCAGAGGCATATTTAGGGATTCTGGGAACTAAAGAAAAATTCATTTAGGTGAATTAAGATGCTCAGGAACCCAGGCCATTGCTTGCTTTGGAGATGACGAGCATTTGTGCCTCAGTCCTGTGGATTGAAAATGTTCCAGAAGAGTTCATCTTCTGCCTGAAAATAGTCTGATCTTTGGTCTGGAGAAGCTTATTTTCAGCTTTATCCAGGGACTACTTTAATCATCTACCAGATGCTGTATCGGTCTGGAAAAGAAGTATCTCTCCAATAGACTCCATACTTGTAAAAGCCCTTTATGCTAGGACGGACCTGTCAGTATTCTTAGAGACTCCCTTCTCTTTCTTTCCCTCCCTTCCTCTGGGCAGAAAAGAGAAAGACAGAAGAAACAGGGCCTCAGCTTCACCTCATTGCACCAAAGTTAAGACTACTCCTTTTCAGCCTATTGACTAGATAAAACCATACCTGATTTTATCTTATCTCACTCTGTGCTTCTCATAGGCAATCTTTCATGTTCAGAAGGCTCACCTTTACCTTTTTGAATATTACTCTTCCTCTAAGACCCTACTCAAATTAACAATTCATCCATGAAGTACTTTTTAGCTGAAAGTGATTTCTGTCTTTTAATGTTTCTAGAGCTCCATTTTTGGAACTCTCCATGATTCTTATGGTCGTTGAACTTACTATTATTCCTGTGTCATTCCTCTGTTGTTATTCAATGATTTCATTCATTTCTGATTCTTTGTGACCTCATTTAGGATTTTATTTTTGGACAAAGATGCTGGCATGATTTCCATTTCCTTCTCCCGCTCATTTGGCAGATGAGAAAACAGGCAAAATGGGCTAAGTGACTTGCTCAGGGTCACACCACTGATAAGTGCCTGAGGCCAGATTTGCAGTCAGGAAGATGAGTCTTCCTGTTTCTAAGCTCTATTCTAAGCTTAGCTGCCTGTATCATCCAAATGGCCTAAGTTAAATTATGAGCCCTCCTCAATCCAAAATTTGCTTTTGGAAAGGGGGAAATATTTTGTGAGCAAGAGTGAGCTGATGGCAAAATTATTCTTCTTCTCTAACTGGAACTTTCCACTCATCATTCTTCAGAGTGTACTCTAAGAGAATGCTAAATTTCTCTATGTGGCCACTCTATAGGAAGTAATTAGATCTATGTTCTCCCCAAGAAAGTCATTCCTGCCATGTTATCAAAGCCAGCAGAGCCTGGTGTCAACATGGAGAGGCTAACCAAAGCCCACGGGTTCAGACATAATTCAGGTCTGAAGAAGAGTAACAGGTCAGGCAACAGTCTCAGCAATAGCTAGGTCTGTCAGAAATTGTTAATTGGAACTGACAAGAATCAGCATCAGAGATTTCTTTGGTATCTGCTTTTCCTATCTGGGAGCGGTTTTGATAGTGGGGAAACTATGTTGTTTACATTTGCATTGTTCAGATAGGTCTACTGTGAACTTGGCATTTTCTTTCTTTCAGTGTTTGGAGTCACTTGACCTAACTGTTTCTCATCCTGGGTCAACTGACTAGGAACTATCACAAGATAAATATTCTGTGTAGTTTCTTCCCAGAAGAACAGGGAAGACTGGACAAGGACTTGGATATTCTGAGTCCATTAGGAAATGGAAAATGGGATCCATATAAAAGTCATAAGGTCTCAAGTCAATCAGATTGCTGGGGATAGTGTTTCGTGACATGGACTGGCCCCAGACTAAGCTAACCAGGGTTTTATCTGAAAGGATGGTTCTAAGGTTCCTACCTCCTCCATCTTTGTTCTTAAAAGAAGTAACTGGACATCCTACCCTCAAATTATCCTACCCCCTTCAGGACTCAATGCCTTCCTCTCTGCATCTTATTTCTCTTTTCTCCCCTATCAAAACCTGGTCTTAGCAAGGTACCTGAACAAATGATATGAGTGAATTTAATTCTCCATGTTCCATCTTCCAGGGGCAAAACCTTCTTCATCTAATCTCTCCTTGTGAAATGAAAGCATGTTTTTAGTTGAAATAAACAATTGCAGAAATGTTTTTTCCAGGTGAGAGAATGTTTTTTCCTAGTCCTGAATTCAAAACTGGTTATAGTGACTACAGGAGATTTTATCTATGGTTTTCCCTGCCCTCTTCCATTTCTATCCACCAAAGGACTATTCTGCAAAGAGAAGTGAGAAGCAAGCACTGCTGAAATGCAGCCCCTCTACATAAAAACACATGTATGTACACATATATGTATGCATATATAGATACACTAAATTTACCTGAATAAATTTACACACACACACACACACACACACACACACATATATATATATGTATGTATCCAAAATGAGTGGAGTAAATAGAGCCCAGAAAAATTGGGAACAAGATTGGGAAATATGATAAAAAAACAGGTGACTCTCTGGGAGAAGAATTGATAGATAAATTGATGAAGTAGACAGAAGCACTAGATTTTGGATGCAAGGAACCCCAGTTCAAATCTTAGCCCTGTCACTCATTATTTCTGTGATCAATTTAATTAATCAATATGCATTTATTGAGTGAATTAAACCAAAAATGGGATAATCCCAAACCTTAAGGCATTTATATTCTACCAGGGGAGCTAATATATCATGACTTAAGTAAAGAGAGGCTACATAGGGTGTCCCAAAGTCTTAGCGTGGTTTTAAGTTTAAACAGTTTTAAATGGTTAAAATTGTGCTCAGACTTTTGGGATTCCCATCTATACAAAATAAATACATTGAGACAACCAAATAAGTATTGTTATATAGTATAGAATTATAACTTGAGAGATGACAAGTACTCCAAAGGTCCTCTAACCCAATGCTTCATTTTATAGAAGAAAAGAACCAGAGAGGTGAAAAAGTTTGCTCAAGGTCACAGAACTAGTCACAAGCAAGATTTGAAGCCAGGTCCTATCATTAAACATATACTGTCCTTTCTGCTGTACTTTGCTGATTATCAGCTCCTTGGTCCCTTCAACTTGTTCCCAGAGATCTTGACCTTTTCTGGTTGTCCTCCTCTGAACATTTTCTACTTTATTCTCTACCTACCAAAATGTGCTGCTGAGAATTCAACATAATACACCAGTTTGTGGCAGAGAACAGAGGGATTATCCCCTTCCTATTCTTGCCACACTTAATGCAGCTTTCAATTTTAATACATTTTTTTTGGTCTACCAAATACTCAAACTGAATTTTTGCCCCCTTGAATCAAATTAAATAAAATGACTTTTTTCTTGAATTACACTGTCAATCTGTGATGGAGTAGAATTAAAATTCAAATATAGGGTTCCCTCCACTGTCCAGAAACCAATTTTAAATAGTAGGAAGGGAGAACGTGATATATAATGATGGGATCCAAATATCATGTCCAGGCCTTGACCCTTTTCTCCCATGCAACATAGTGAGAACAATTCTCTGTTCTTTGTTGATTGTAGTCACCATAATTGAGCAGAACAACCTTAAATGCCTGGCTTATGGGATAGTCAAGTTCATTGTTCTATATATATATCAAGGACTTTATTTTATTATCCTATAATGTCCTTTTAATTTTGAAGTCTCAGAACCAAAGACTCAACCACTTGTGGCCAGCACTTTATTATTTTACTTTGTCAGTTAAAGAAATTGAAATTTAAAAGGAGACAAGCACACAAGAGAAAGTGAATATAAGAAAAAAAAAAAGAAAATGAGAGACAAAAAAAGAAGTAAAAGAAATGTTAAAAGATATTGAGACACAGAGAGAACTAGGAACAAAGGGTTTAAAAAAAAAAGACAAAGAGACTGAGAGAACATAAGAGATAGGATACGTAGGAAAGAAATAGAGTGTCCATAAATGAGAACGAGACTCACAGAGAGAGGCAGTATGAGAAAGACAGAGCTAGCAAGCAATTGAGACATACAGTGAGAAACAAAAAAACAGAGGCAAAAGTGTAAAATAGAAACAAAGAGGGAGGCAAAAATAGTCAAGTGATTTGGGACATGTGAAAGAGAGAACATACATGGGAGACAGCAGGAGAAACAGACGGAGAGCAATAGTTATAGAGATAACCATTTATCAAGCATTTATTAAGCATGTACCATGTGCAAAGCATCAGACTGTTTTGAGATGGAGGTACAAGATGGGGAGAAGAGGGAGGAGAGTGGGAATAAAGAAAGGAAAAGGGAAAAAAAGAAAAAGTGAATAAGATAGAGAGAAAATTTAAGGACAAAGAATGGAAAGAAGGAAGCGAGGGGAAGGAAGGAAAGGATGGAGAGAAGAAAGAAGAGAGGGTAAAAAAGAGAAATAGCTAAAAACAGAGACAGAGATGCCTGAACTATATAGGAAGAGGTTTGCCAAATCAGGCCTTAAATATATACTTTTCAGCCTCTTGATAGGATAACGACAGTGATAATTCTACCTGCCATGAGGAGCTGTAGATTGCATGGCTCAGCAGGATTCTGAAGGCTGGGTAGGCACAAAGAAGGGGAAATGACTGACCTGGAGGGGCTTAAGTTCTCTCTCTCCTGATGAAAATCTTAGGATAGAATGGATTTTTAGCTATTGCTGCTCCTAAAATGTCAATTGGAAGCAATCCTTATAACACTCTCAAAAATCCCTTCTCTGAGTATGGACGGTAGAACTGGCTCAAAGGGAAGATCTGATTGCAATCTAAACTCCTAGACACTTAACAACTATCAGATGTTTTCCTGCACATGAACTCATCTGGTTCACACAATAAGCCTGTATAAAAAGGATTGTAAATATGAAGAGACCTATTCTATATATAAAATAACTCTAATTTGAGGAGGGGGTGTTATCTATAGCCATATAGCTAATCAATAGAACAGCTGGAATTCAAAATCAGATTTCCAGTCTCTAAAATTATAACTGATAATTCTGTTATCTAAAGACCATTAAGAAACAAGAGGACTTTTAAAGGAAGTGCTTTCCCACCTCCTCGTCCTCCCAAGAACCCAGGAACCTTGACCAAACCCCCAATCAGTTCAAATATTCCAACATCTTTCTCTTCTGTTCCTGGTAAAGATACCAGGAACCATATATAATGGCCCTTCCCCCAATGGTTTTAACAGAAATCTCTGTTTACTTCAGTTCCCTCATAGAATTCAAATAGTTCTTCTTTTCATGGTAAAAGAGTAGGGATGTAATTTCCACCCTCTCCCAAAAAACTCATTTGATGTAATCATAGAATACAATTACACAGGATGAAGTTTTAATGTGAAACTAAGATCTATCTATGCCCTAATCCCTTTGTGAAGTATAAACCCTTCTCTGATTGAGTCAAGATGAGAACAAATTAATTGTATGAGAAAATAAGGTAGGCACACTTCTGGGGGCTTTAAATAAATAGCCTTTGAGGAGCTCTAGGCTGTCAAGACTCAGAAGTTGTGGAGTGAGACACTGGGTATCTTAAGTTAAGAAGTTTTTCTCTTCTCATCCACCCACCAGCAACTTGTTTAGAAGGAGCCAAAATACAGAAATTACAAAATATTATAGTCGGAGCATGTTTAAGAGTTGGAGATATGGCAATGGCATGGGGGTGGGGGACTTCCTGGGAGGAAATACCCCTTCAGGAGGAGAGGAAGAATTGCCCTCTCTTCTCCCCAACATTGACTATGTAGCTTTGAAGGGGAGCTATTGTACCAATAGGAGACACCACACTCAGAAGAGGACAAATTCCAGACAATTGTGGATATGGAAAATAGAAATCAACTATGTGAAGCAGCTTTAAGAAGTGATATGACTAGTAACTGAGAGTTAAACTGTGGAGAGGAACAGACACTAGGAATACAGCATTAGGATTCGAAGAAGAGAAAAAGGATTTCCAAATCCTATGGTTCGGCAAACTGTGAGAAACCTTCACCATGTGTATATTTGTGCTGTAATATTCTTTCCATGAACTTTGTAAAGTAAATGTGTCTGTGGAATAGTTAGCCCCATGTTTATGAGAAAATAGTTATAACTATCGTTCTTGCTCTGCTGTTTTAGCAAATGCTTTTTCTAAGAGCTAAATGTTTCTATTGTATAACTGTTAATGTGAAGTGCACTGATAGGGGCTTTCCCCAATTGTGTTAGAAGTTCAGCTCCACAATTTAAGGAATAGTTGCCCTCTAGGTATTTAGTCTTCAAACCTGAATGTCACAGAGTGAGTGAAAAAATTGGACACACTTTAACTTTGACTCGCCACCTTTGGCAACACTTATTCCCATTCAGACATGCTTGAGGGTCACTCCTCCCTTGTCTCTCTGCTTGGTAGACTCCTTCCTTCAAGGTTCACCTCAGTTGCCAGCTCCCCCTAAGAAGCCTTCTTGGACTTCCTAGGAAAAATTGTCTCTCCCTCCATACATGTCCCTCCAGCACTTTGTCTAGATGTGTTCTCTGCTACCCTAACTCTACAGATTTAGGCTTGGATTGTGCGTACTGCACTATCAAGTCTTGAAAGATATAATCTAAAGTCATTTATTGTGCATTAAATATTATTGAACTTATATTAATGTTGTTTTTTTATATTTAACATCTAAATAATCTTTAAGATCATTCTGTTGCTCAATTATGTAGGCATAATTAGCATCAGAGACACTTTTATTGATTCTTCCTTTTTTGTTGTTCTTTTCAAGTATGTTTAAAAGAAGAAAATTCCAATTCTTTTTTGTATTGTCTGGAATTAGTGCATTCTAGCTGTGTATCTGCTCATTTATTTTGTCATCAAAAAGAACACTTTGCCCAAAAAAAAAGAATATATATCAATTAGGATATATATATATATATATATATTACATATATACATATATCATTGTTGATCATTCTTAATGAAATTTATGAAATTTATTTGTCATTTATTTATCTATAAATTATTTTCATACATGATTCCCTTTATTTTGTGGATTACCTAAAACTTTGAAGATTATTATTGAATTTTCAACTGACATTTATTTTGCCGATTGTGAAATGTGGCATATCTGAGAACATGGTATCCTACTTCTATCTGGTTCCATGAAGAGCTCTGGAGAGCAGGATAAATACAATTTTTTTCCATTTAAATTTTCTCTTAATAGTCTTTTGTAAAAATGACTTCATTTCTCAATAATTTGTCTTTACCTACAATATTAACCTCCTTTTAGTAACAGTAAGACCAAAAATTAAAATTAAAAATCCAATCTGGACAGCAAATTCAATACATTGGCCCTCTGAAAATAAGATTCCCCAGTCCACCATCTCCAAGTTAAGAGAAATGTTTCATCATCAGTCCTCTGAAGTCATGATTGATCATCATCAGTGTCATATAAATACTCATCCTAGGTTCTTCTTATTCCACTTTGCATTAAGGTCCCCCACGTTTCCCCAAATTTCTCTTAATTTTTTTATAGTCATGATTTTTTGCAGCACAATAATACTGCTTTACATACATATGGCATAATTTATTCACTCAGTAAGCACACATTTGCCTTCCGGGGTTTTTTTTGGTTATTACAAAAATTACTGCTATTAACATTTTGCATAAATATGACCTTTCACTCTGTCTTTGAACTCCTAGCGTTATGTGCTTTATATTGCTGTCAAAGTTTAAGTTAAATCATTAAAAAACAATAACAACATAATTCCAAATTGTTTTCTAGAAACATTTAGTCCAATTCAAAACTTCACCAGCAATGCAATAGTTCCTGTCTCTCTACAGCCTCACCATCATTGGATATCATTAACTTGTCTTGTCTTTATGAATCTGATGTTTGTGAGGATGAATATCAATGAAGTTTCTATTTGTATTTCTCTCATTAGTGATTGGGAGCATTCATTCTTATATCTTTTAATAGATTCATTGTTTTGTTTTGAAAACTGATGATTGATGTCATTTAGGCTGGATTTTTTTATCTTTGCATCTTGAGAACCTAGAATTGTACCATGCACATGATAGGTATTCAATAAATGTTCACTGAATGGAGTAGGATGTCTGTATCTTCTGGGCACCTTCCTGCTGTATTTCTCTCATGTTGACTCAGCTGCTCATTAACCTTCAAAACTGTATCTTCCTCATTGCCTTTCAAGAACTCAGCTGTGAATTGGATTTCTCCTGACTGCCTATTTGTATCTCCACTAATTAAGCGCCTTGCTCTAGAAATCTGACATTTTGCATCCTTGATCATAGATATAAAACTAGGATAACCAGTAAATTAACCCCCTTTTTTTGAAGTTGTAGAAACAGGACAAGGGAGATTAAAGGTTTCCTAGAATCATATTGCTAATAAGAGTCAAAGGGAAGGTTTGAACCTCAAGCTTCTGTCTCTAGAACCAATGATGCTCCACAAAGAGCATCTTCCATTATCTACCTTGAAGTTCTGGAGGGAATAAGGATGGAGTCAACATCAACCTTAACTTATCCTGTTCAAATTTCTCTTTCCTTTCCCTTGGACTAATTTAACCTCAAAACCAGTTCTCAAACATTTGTCCCAAGATGCCTGTTTCTAGATTAATGACCCCTAGTAAAATATAAGGTTATCAAAGACAGGGAATAGATTCTATGTTTCATCTTTATATTCCAAGAACCTAGAATAGAATCTTCTCCATAGGAGGTGCTTAATTAGTGCTTTTTGGCTTAAATTAAATACCTGTGTACTATTTTATTAAAAATTCTTGGAGAGAAAATTCTGAGTCATATTTTTATATTCCTGGTATCTAAACATAACCTAGAATCTAGACTTTGTTGGACTGAATCAAGCAGAATATGAATTAGCCTGTATTTAGATAATAATCTAAATTCAATCCCAGAGGTCTACCTTCAGGTATTCTGGGTCAGACTTTCTACACTATATACCATTTGTTGAATACATATCTCTAATAGGATGTCCTGTAGATATCTCAGATTAAACAAATTCAAAACAGAACTCATTATCTTTTTCCTAAGCCCATCTTCCTTTTTCTGAACTTCCCTTTTCCAGTTAGGGCATGACAATTCTTCCAATAACTAAGATTTTCCCAATTGGTGTTATTTTTGACTCCTCATTCTGAACACCCTTCCTCCCATTCCCCCAAAAGCCAAACACTATCTTTGATTTTTAATTGTCTCACCACAATGAAATTCTCTTGACTGCTACTCAGTGACTCTTTCTTACCTAAAACACAAAATCTCTGGCACTAAAATAATTCTCAATCTGACTCTGGTTTACCTTTCCATATGTATTACATATTACTCTCCTTAATACATTGTTTGTTCCAGTTAAACTGCTATCCCCTGTACATATCACTTTATCTCCCATCGTCATTTCTTTGCTCAAGCTGTTTCCCATGATATAACGCTCTCCCTCCTCACAACTGTCTTTTAGAATTCCTGGTTTTCATCAAAGCTCAGTTCAAGTCCTGTCTACGCACTTGGCCTTTCCTAATGGATCCAGATAATAACACATCCTCCACCCCGATTACTTTTTTAATGACTGTTTAAATTTTTATTTAAATACCTATGTGTATGCTGTTTGCTCTGAAAGAATATAAGACCCTTGAGGATAGGTTTTATTTCATTTTTGTCATGTATAGTCAATAGATAAAAGTAGCTGCAATATAATATCAAATAATAATGATAAAAGCTAGCATTTATGCTGAGTTTAATGTTAAAATGCTTCTCACAATATCCCTGAAATGTAAATATTATTATTATCCCCATTTTACATGAGAAATTATCCCATTTTCATGAGAAAACTGAGACACAGAAAGATTAAGTGACTTGCCCAGGGTCATATGGCTGAGATAGGATTTGACCTGAAGTGATATGGCTCTTCAACAGTGAGGTGATTCAGGCCATTTCCAATGGTCTTGTAATGGAGAGATCCGTCTGCACCCAGAGAGATTACTGTAGGGACTGAGTGTGGATCACAGGGTGGTATTTTCACTTTTTGTTGTTGTTTGCTTGCTTTTTGTTTTCTTGCTCTTTTTTTTTTCCCTTTTTGATCTGATTTTTCTTGTGCAGCAAGATAACTGTGGAAATATGTATAGAAGAATTGTACATATTTAACATATTTTGGATTACTTGCCATTTGGAACATAAGGTTTTGCAAGGATGAATGTTGAAAACTAGCTATGCATGTGTTTTGAAAATAATAAGCTTTATTAAAAAATGAACTGAGTTCTTCTTCATTCTAAATTCAGGACTCTTATCTAGTAGGTCAGGCATATAATTAATGCTTAATAAATGTTCTGATAAATTAGATCTTCATGTCTCTGGTATATGAGAGAATTCTTGACCTTTTTTGAGCTACGTTTGAGAATGACCATTTTCAAGCCCTAAAGTTCAAAACAAACACCAGGCAGCTACCCAATTAAGGAAGATCCAAGTTGTTCCTAGGAAGGCATGTGTGTAAGGCAAACACCAACAGATAATATGTCAAGTGCTCAGAAAGCTGGCGGTGGAGTGTATTGTGGGTTATGGAGTAGCAGATGGGATGATATCCTCACACTTTATATTCTTCAGTTTTTGGGGGGTGTCTGCTTGATGATGGCTTCTGTTCCCTTGATATCCTCTCCTTAAATTCCTTCACTACCCACTATGTTCCTTGAAGTTCTGAAGGGAATAAGATTAAGTATTTACATGATCATCCTTGTGTGGGAAGGCCAATGGAAACTGTGAAAAATTAACAGCAAGGTTCCAGAGTGAGTTGGTTTTCCTTTCTCTTCACTATCCCCAACACCACATGGCACCCTGTTTTTTGCAGATGATACAGCTGTTCAATCTTGCTTGCACAAGAATATATACACAGCTGACCCAGCAGGGTATGGCACCTTTAGTTTCAGAACCAGACACATTAGAAATATATATATACACACATATGTGGGTGTGTCTGTATCTATGTCTGTGTCCATAATATTATGTGGATCTATAGTGAACTATAAGGGGGGAAATTCAGTCTTGGAGATAGAGGACGTTTGTTAAAGCCCTAGTACTACTTCTTACCAGTTGTGTGACCTCAAAACAATCCCTGGATCTCAGTTTTTCTAACTTTAAAATGGAGATAGTGAAACTTACATTCCCTATCTATTGGGGTTGTTGTGTATTATACACTTTAAATAGATGACTATAGGAACTGGCATTAATATGTTTTCTACAATAGTGTGATGTGATGTCTTTTGCCTTTCTACTAAAGTGGAAAATCCCATAGCTGACTAGGCAAAAAGAAAGGTCCTGAAATATCTCTCCTGGGGGCTGAGGGACGGACTGGTTTTCAAATATCTAATTCTCTCATTCTCTCTCTCTCTCTCTCTCTCTCTCTCTCTCTCTCTCTCTCTCTTTTTCTCTCTCTCAAAGCAGCATTAAACCATATTGCTGTTCTTTTAGTTGGTTGTAAAATATGGCTTTCCAATAAACCACTCCACTCTTATATTTGTTCATTGCTTCATTTCTTATATGTACCCACTGTTGGTTACTCGTATAGGAAATGAGGAAAGCTAACTACTCACTCTTACGGTTCCCCCACCTTTGGGAAGTGCGTATTACTAGACTTCTCTAAGTCCTTTTTTTAAAATTCCCTCTGTCAACATTAGTCTCTAGTCACGTACCTTGGCTACATTCCTTGCAGAAGGGTCTTTCTGAGTGTTAATGGAAAAGAAACAGTGGAGAAAGGGCCATGTAACCATTTCCACAAAACACCAGATAGCCAATTTGTTTTATTAAGCCTTATTTCCTTTAGTTTGGGGGAAAAAAGTTGCTCAGGAATCTATAGTCAACACAGAATAAAATACTCACAATTTAAATAAAGAATCTAAACTTTCTGTGATGAAATTATTTTGTAAACCTTAAAATATTCAAGAAATATATTATTACTTAAACAAAGCCTCTTAATTTAAAATGCAAGGCTCAGAGACTCACAAAGGAAACAACTTGACTTTGGTCCAAGGGGTTGAATTCAGGTCCTTGAAGACCAATGAACAGGGACAGGATCTGCAGTAGGATTAATAAAGCTCAGCTCTCCTGGTCTGTGAGATTTTGTAATCACTTCTTGAGATCTTCTACCTTTTCATAGAATAATGATAGCTACATGAGATAGAAGGAATCTTCAAAACTATAGAGTCCAGCCAATTCATGTTATCAGGGAGAGCATTGAGGCTCAAGGAAGTAAATAACTTATTTGGGGTCCCACAAAGTAAACCACAAAGATGAAACTGGAACCCAGTCTCATTGGTTTCAAATTTAGTATATCCTCATCTATACCATGATCCTTAAGACTAGAACTATTCAAAACCAAAGGGCAACTTTTCCTGACAAGGTCCTTGGTAGTTAAGGAATCCTCTTTGGGTTAAGTTTACTCACCCTCACAAAAACTCTCTGGAGGGACTAAAGGAGCTTGTGTGCTGTTTTAAGTGTCCTAGGAATCTGGGGCATTTAATAGAGATCTAGAAATGGAAGATCATCAAAGGCCATCTTGTCCAACCCTTTTATCTTACAAATAAGGACACTTAGTCCCATAGAGTTGAAATTTCTTGCCCACAGTCATAGAGATAGTGAGTAACAGAGGTAGGATTTGAATCCAGGTTCTCTGACTTCAGAGCCAATGCTCTTTCTCCCTCCCCATTATATCACTCATATTAACTCATCAGACTAGGATGAGTATTAATGGAGGGTTAATATTTTATTCCATCCCTATGTGATCACTGTGGTCTACACTTAAAAACACCAGGTGGCCTAAGTTAGTCACTAGCAGCATGGAGTTAATCAGTTGCACTCATATCTTGGTTAAACCAGATGTTACCCTATAAAGTGACCCTATAAATGTGAGTGCTCTATTCTCTTGAGTGTCCTGATAGTTATTCAGTGTTATAATTTCTATTGCATTAGGTCACATTCTGAGTATTCCCATGTAATAAAACTTTCTTTTTGCATTGCTTTGACCACTGGGTTTCTGCACTTATTCTTGGTATTCTTTAAACCCATCTCAAAACATCTACCTGTCAGGGAACCCAATTCTTCTTTTTTTGTGCTCTAAAATGTTATTTGTAGACTAAAAGATTTTTTTTATTTTAATAGCTTTTTATTTACAAGTTATATGGATGGGTAATTTTACAGCATTGATGATTGCCAAACCTTTTGTTCCAATTTTTTCCCTCCTTCTCCCCACCCCCTCCCCTAGATGGCAGGATGGTCAATACATGTTAAATATGTTAAAGTATAAATTAAATACAAAATAAGTATACATGTCCAAACCATTGTTTTGCTATACAAAAAGAATCGGACTCTGAAATAGTGTACAATTAGCCTGTGAAGGAAATCAAAAATGCAGGTGGACAAAAATAGAGGGATTGGGAATTCTATGTAATGAACCCAATTCTTCTTACATTTCCTACTGACTTCCAGGGAAAAGTTCATAGGAGTGAAGGAAGGAAAGGAAGAGTTGTTTTTAAAAGAGAGAGAAAGAGCACTGATATTGGGAGGGCCAGCAAGAATTGGCAGGCCCAGGTTGTGGCAGTGATTTGGCAACCACCAAATGTCACTTCCTGCAGCTCTCCAGCTGCCATTCTGGATGAATCGGCCTTTGGTTGGGGAGTATTGACAGTGAGATGCATGCATTATATGGAGATCCTCTGACAAACACAGATTGATGGAGGGAGGTATATGGAGCCATTGCCAGGGAGGAGACATTGATGGAAGAAGTCTGAATGCTATCTTAATCCAAAGACTCTCCAAGCAGATTAAATGAGTTGCAAATACATCACTCTAACAATCCCTAATCACTGGGCTGGTTAAAATGTACAAGTCATTATACAGAATGTGACACCACAAAGAATAATTTGGGATTGAATTCCAATGGCTGGCTTTGGCTGCAGATGAAGCCGTTCCATCATGCATTAAAGTGATGGAATGCAATGATCTGGACTCTGAACAGTGGGGAAGAGTGACACATTTAGGATCACTTAGAATCTGAACTCAGATCACATTCTTCTTTCAGTAAGTTCTCAGATTTCCTTGTATATTAAAAGAGGTGACCTCTGAGTTCTTTTCTAGGTCTAGATCAATGGTTCTATGATCCTGTACTCTGTAAAGGAATTGAGTTGAAAGCCTTTCTCTAATATTATCTGTCTGCTTTTGGGTAAGTTGCTAATGGAGAGATGAGGTGGGGAAGAAGGTGATTAGTATAGTATTGATTAATTGATTTCCCCAACCCAGCTAATGAAATTATAGAAGGCAAGTGGATATTATGGTCTTAAACAAATAAAGGAAGAAGGACTTATATTTTTGTTGTCTGTTAAGTGTAAAAAAACTTTTCCATCAAGTGGTCATTGGCTGAACTTTCTACAATCTTGGTGACTCTCTATAATATGGGGCAAACTGTACTAAAACAAGAAAAAAACCCTGAGCATGAACTGTGGTAGAAGAAAAGAAAGGCAGCTCTCGAGAAATAACAGTCCATCTTTGAGTGAGATGCCTTGCATTGAATTTACTCACCCAGTAGAAGACACCAAAACCCAGCTATTAATCAAAGCACAAGACTGGAGGAACTTTGTGAATTGAAAAAAAAGTTAACCCTAAACATTTGGAGTCAAAATGAGGAGAGGAACAGACTTAGGAAATCCCAACTACATGACCTGCTCAGTAAAGACATTGCTCCTAGGGAGAGTAGTATGATGACACCTTTTGAAGAGGAAGGATGTTGAGGCTTTTCAGTGCTGTGTAAGCTACCTCGACCACCTTATTCCCTGTTTATGCATCCTGCTACTGGCATACTCTACGAGTGTGTTTACTCTTCTCACCAAAATGTGTGTATTCATAGGAAAAGGAAACTTAATCTTACCGGAGTGGGAGTGGGAAGGCTTTTGTAGCTATTGCACTTATAATGTCACTTTAGTAAATGTCTTTGCTGTTAGCTGATTGTTTCCTCTGCCCGATTATTAAATGTAAACATATGGTAGGGGCTCATAAGTTATATGTTCTTAGGATGATGAACAGAGGGTACCTTGATAGTAGTCATCTCTCTTGGATTTAAATCTGCAAATGTAAGGGTGAAATGGATTATCCCAGAAGGATGCTATATAAACTTCTATTAATTTGTAAAATGAGTGGTTTGGATTCATTAACATCTGAAGTCCATTTTACCTCTAGTTCTATAATCCTATTATTTCTATTACTTTGGAGTTCTGAGTCCTGGACCCTAGTTGAAGTCTATCACCCTGAGAAATTCTTCCTATCCCTAGACGCTGCTTACAACACTACATCTTGGTCAATCACTTAGCACAGTGTCTGGCACATACTAGGTATTTAAGAAATGTTTGTTGACTGTAAGAGTCACAAAGGCAGCATGGGAGAGGGAGAAAAGCTGTGGAATAAAAAATTAACTCATTATGTAACCTTACATAAGTCATTCCCCTTGTGAAACCTCAGTTTCTTCCTGTAAAAAGTGAGGGCATTTGACAGGATGATCTCTAAGGGCCCAGCAAGCTCTGACATTTTATGGTTCTACAAAAGAAGTAACTGATCTTGCTAAGTGACAAGGGATGGGCCCCTTTGGAGATAGTACATCAAAATAATAGCTGTGTACTAGGAGAACGGCTTTCTTCATCTTTTCCTGGCAGTTGGTTTTATTGTTGGGATTATTAATGAGCAGTCATAAGGCCCTTCATTTATACACCATGCTCTGGAATTCTCCTCATCCATTATTCTTCCCTCTTCCCTTTTTCCAATTTTCCTCCTCTCTACTCAACCTGAAGAAATAATATTGCAATGAAAAGAGGGCTGGGTTTGAAGACATAGGATGTGGATTCAAATCCCAGACTGCCACTTAATACTTCCATAAATTTGGGCAAGTGACTCTCTATATGTCAATTCCTTAATTGTGGACAAATTACAGACAGAAGTCAATATGATATAGGGAGCACTAGCCTGTTCTTTTCCACCTGATAATTTTCTCTCCCTATTTCCCGTCACAGTGCCAAAAATTCCACCATCATAGAACCATAATTTTTGGTTAAAGCATTACTTTGCCAAGGCACACTCTTTGAAAATATAAGCAAGTGGGGCAATTCCAATGGGGCAGTTCAAATCCAGTCTCAGACACTCAACACTACCTACTGTATGACCTTGGGCAAGTCACTTGTCTCAAATTGCCTCACATGCACAAGAAAATTACTTTTTAAAAAAGAAAATATAAGCAAGCCTGTGAGGGGTATCATCAGCTAGCCTACTAATCATTTAGATTTCGGGGTAAATGCAGATCTAGCTGCTGATAAAAGTGATATTGGGTTTACAATTGAGATTAGGTTACATGCTAGTTAGAGCTAGTAGAGACTTCAGTAACCCTCTAGTCCAAAAATTCTCATTTTATTGATGAGAAACTAAGGCCCAGAAAACTTAATAGACTTAAGCAAGGACCCACAGGGAAGTGAGTGGCAGTAGAAGGGACCTGAACTCAAGTTCAAATCCAGGATCTTTCCTACTGTGTTCTGTTACCATGAAAATCATCAGATCTAATCCTGGCATTATATCTGTAGCTGCTGCTTCTGCTCACCTCTGCATCTCTATGGAGATCCTAAGAGTCCAAGAAAGGATACATTCATAGGGAGAGCCAAAGACTGACAGAAAAGTGTCTGATGATCCTGGCAAGGGGGAAATGATTATCACTATCACCTCTCCCATCATTAAGATCTTGGATCAACATGATCTGTTTTGCAACTAGAAGATAAGATTGTTCAACAGGATACAAAGGATATTTCTTGCTTTTCTCTCCTTTCTCAGTCTTGTCTGTTTCTGTCTCTATCTGTCTTTGTCCCTGTCTTTATCTGTCTCTGTTTCTCTCTGTGTCTCTCTCTATCTCTTCCTCCCTCCCTGTCTCTGTCTCTCTCCCCCATTTGTCTTTGTCTTCTTTCTCTGTCTCTGTCCCTCTCTTTCTTTCTCTATCTGTCTGTCTCTATGTATGTCTTCTCTCTTTTTCTTTCTCTCTCTGTCTCTCTGTGTATCTCTCTGTCTCTGTTTCTGAGTCTCTTCCCCTGTTTCTGTCTCTGTCTCTCTATCTCTGGTCTCTGTCTTTGTCTCTCTCTGTCTCTCCTTTTTCTTTTCCTCCTCTCCTCTTGTCTCCCTTTCTCCCTCTTATCTTTTCTCCATTTCCTTCCCCTTCTCTTTCTTCCCTTTATTTCTTTTCCCTTCTCTTCTCTGGCCACTCCCTTTTCCCTTCTTTTGGCTTTGGGATTCTAACTTCTAAGGCATAATTTTGAATACAGGAAATCGCTTTCACTTTTAGTCCATGAGCACCTTTGCCCCAATCCTTTATGTGACTCTTGACTATATGCAATCAGTATTATCTCTATCAGCAGCCAGAGATCTGAGAGGTGACTGAGAGAAAGACTAGAAGGAGGAAACTGATAGGGGCTATTTCCATACAAGATTCTTTGGTCTATTTTTCTGTATATTTATCTTAGCTACAATACATGGTGTGATCACAGCATGCTAAGTATCTGAGTCTGTGAATAAAGCCCTATGTGGTGGGTTTCTTTGTCAATTAACATAGTGCCTAGCACATAGTGGGCACTTGATAAAAATGTATTGATTACAGATTTTTTTAATACATCATCAATATCATATTTTAATTTTTGGACTAGATTAAATAGCAAGGGCTGAGACCAAACTGAAATTTTAACTTTCTGTGTTTAGGGAGTAGCCTGGGTGTATGCAGGCTTGAATGCTCTCTAGTGACCAGAGAGGGTATTGCTGTCAGGAGGAAGGATCCTTTCAGAGCATGTGTACCAACTCCAAAAAGTAGATGGCTGCCCAGGGACTGACTAGAGAGACCCGGTCTGATAGCTCAAACAGAATGGCACTTCATTTTGGTTTTTGTTTGTTTTTTTATTTTTGGAGGGAAGGGGAGGACTTACTTCCACCTTCCCCACCAATGTAAATCAGCCACTGCTCAAGCAGTTACAATTAGTATTAGTTTTAGTTTTAGATAACTTCCTGGGGCTCTAGAGTTAAGTAACATGCTGAAGAGCAAAGACCCTGTATATGTCATAGGCAGGACCTAAGCCAGAGTCTTCCAGACCTCGAATTCAGCTCTTTCCTCATTATATCACAGTGCTTCTCAGTCCTGATATATCACACTCTATTAAAAACTTGACCAGATCATTAATACATTGATTCTCTCTCTCTTTCTCTCATTTTATCTGTCTCTCTCCATGTCTGTGTTTCTCTATCTCTTTCTCTCTCTCCATCTCTCTATCTCTTTCTTTCTCTATCTCTGTCTCTCTGTGTGTCTCTCTATCTCTGTCTCTCTGTGTGTCTCTGTCTTTCTGTATCTTTGTGTCTATCTCTGTCTCCTCTGTATCTCTGTCTCTATTTCTGTCTCTTTCTCTCTGTATGTGTGTGTGACTTTCTTGCAGTCTTTGGCTCTCTCTTTTCCTCTCTTTATGAATAAGGCAATCATAGCAAGGGATCAAAACCTGCTATATATAAATGAGGTAACTGAGGTTTAAAAAGGAAAAAAATGATTTGCCCAATGTCACAAAGTTCTGATGATAGCACAGTGAATAAAAAGTGCAGAAGCTCAAATCTGGAAGAAGGCTTCAAAGCCACCTTTGCTAGTAACTATGTAGCTATGGAGAAAGGTTTTTCTCATCCATAAAATACTATCCATAGAAACTACCTTACAGAGTAGTTGTGAGTCCCAAATAATATTATATAGCCAAAATGCTTTGCAAACTTAGAAAATTTATATGTTATTTACTAATGATCATTAGTGATGCTGAGATTCAAATCCTGGTCCTTTGTATTCAGATTTAGTGTACTCTTCAGTGAAGAGGAGGAAGGAATAATTAGGAGCACAGAGCACTGTATAAGAAGGATAGACACAGAGAATTTGCCCAAGAGGGCATTGAAGTTGATAAGGAGGCACATTGGGAGCCTGGGCAGGGAGGTAGGGAATGGGAAAGCAAAACTTTGTCTATTATACAATTTCTCTACAGGCCTGGACTATCTTACAGATAATTTGTTGATTTTTAGCTCTTTCCATAAGATTTTACCTCAAATCTACAAACATTGAGGTTCAAGTCCCACTTTTTCCACACTGTCTGTGTGATTCCAGACAGCTCATATAACCTCTCTGTACTTTATGCAGCTCTCAAAGATTATAAATTGCAGAGGAGGTGCCAACAGTATTGGTAGAGAGAGCTTCTCACCTGCTAATTCCCTATACCAGTGAAATCACAGATTCAATCCCTATCTCTATCTGGATTCTCTGAAAAGCTGAAGTCAAAAACAGTGATTTTCTCCTCTGCTCATATTCCAATAAAGATGTCAATAAAATAGAATTTCCACTTCCCACTGCCCCACCCTCTTAACTAAGGACCTTAATTCATACTTTACTCCCCAAAATTGAGTCAATCAAAAGAGTTTTGTCTTCTTTTCTTACCTTCTGACATCACGCTATTATTATTTACTTTCTCTTCACTCCAGTCTCTAATAAATATTACCAATTCCAATATTTCTCTATATGTTTTTATCTCATTTCCTCTATCTTCTGCAGCAAATTGCTACCACTCCCACTTCCTTTTTCTCTCTTCCCCTTCCTTTCTCTGTTTCTCTTTTTTTCTCTCATTTTTTTTCTTCCTCATTACTGGTTCCTTCTCTGCTGTCTACAAGCATGTTTATGTCTTTCTATCCTTAAAAAAATCTTTGCTAACTATTATCCTGTATCTCTCCTCCCTTTTCCAGTCTATCTCTTTAAAAAGGTCATCCACATTAAATGCCCGTACTTCCTCTCCCCCTACTCTCTTTGAAATCCACTTCAATCTGTCTTCTAGTCTCATTCATCATTCAACTGAAGCTGCTCTGTCCAGGAACTCGCCAAAATTTCCTCAATTACCAAATCGAATGGCATTTTCTCAATCTAGAGGCAGTCAAGTACACAAGCACAGTCGGTACCAATATTCTTCCTTTTGAGTTTAGGAAAGCTTTGACTACTTGTTCAATCTTTTGAGAAAATGAGATGTTTATTGTCCTAACATTTTCTCAACAATTCTGAGTAAAAATATCGAGCATCTCAGAGAATAATGTGATCCAGGTGTGGTTAAAGCTTCAAGTGGCCACCAGAGGGAAGCCAAGAGCCAGATACAGATGCTAGTAACTAATTGAGATCTGAGGTTGCTGGATGTTCAGTTCAAAACACCTGATGCCCTGGGCAAGGGAAACAAAGCAAGTCGATTTCCAAACCATATAAGTCAAAAAAGATGCAGGCCATGGGTAAGACAAAGGAAGAAGCCAACTCAATGCACTGTGGTAGTACCTTGGACAGAGGGGAGCCCTACCAGGAAGGATCAAATAGAGTAGAAAAGGCAATGACTTTTTTCATCACACTATGTGCCCTCCTTCAGTTATTGGGAGTCAGAACAGGACGCTTACTAGCTTTATTGACTGGTTAGCTTAAAGGTAGATCTGAATCAAGTGTTGTTTCCTCATTCCACCTTCCCTAGGGCTCACATTTTATGATGAAGGAACAGACCCAATGAGATCCATTTCAGGAAAAGGTGCCCAAACAAAGATAATCATCACAAATCTATTTGAAATAATTCTAGAGATGCATTTCTCAGCACAAATATAATCCAGAAGGCGATATAAGGCTATCAGTCCTTCACACCTCCTCATTAATTAGTTTAATCAGTTTGTTTTTCTTCCTACAGTTATATGTTGCATGACAATTAAGTATAGATAGTAAATAATTCATGTAAACAAGTCTATTTCATATCCAGGTCCTTAAGCATTAGAGATTTGAATGAGAGTTAGGGCTTAGAAAGTAAGATTCCCAGTTTTAGTTCTGGTTCTACTAGCTGTGTATCCTAAGGCAAGTTCCTTCAGTGCTCTGGGTCTCAATTCCCTTATTTGCTTTACTTACTTTGATTTTTCAGCTGATCTTTTGATCCAATCAATGTACACACATCCTTCTCTAGTGTGGATCTCATCTCTTCAGTTTTCATCCAATTCAATTGTTGTCCATAATTCCTCCATAAAAACTCTATTCGTGACAGGCACAGTAGTTAGAGCACCGACTTTGGAATCACAAGACCTGGGTTTAAACCCTGACTTTGACACTTATTGCTTATGTAATCTTCAGCAACTCATTCCCCCTTCCATGAGCCTCAGTTTGTTCTTCTGTAAAATGAGGAGACTGTGTCCCATGGCCTAGAATGACCCTATTCCTATGGTCCAAATATTCATTACACTGAAGACCTTCCTCCCAATTCTCTGGACACTGTAGGCATTGGTGTAACATTTGAACTCTGCTCTCCTATACTTTCACTAGAGGAATCAACTTCTTTTTTTGGTCTTTTCCATCCATTCACAAGTATAACTTTCATAATACTATTAGTCATAGAGCAGCCTCTTTACAGATACTCTCATCTCTCCATTGGTCCTTGGGTCGCCTGCCACTGATTTTTCCAAGGTCTTAAATAATATGGGAACCATCTCCAGTCATCTTACACTGGACCCTGAATGACTCTGGAAGAGAATGAAGATGGTGACTCATTCAGCCCCAGGGCTCATTGGCTCACTTCAATCCAGTTCACTTGTATATTATAGCATCACACTCCTGATGTCATTGAGATATGAGAACAAAGGCTAATACAGGCCTAGGTCAGAAACATCTCTGATAGCTACCCTTTGGAACAACATCCATTCGATCTTTGTTCAGACTTTCCATTCTAATGCTTACCTTTTGACAAATCAAGCCACAGAACATAATAATTAAAACAATGTGTGTTACTGGCTTCAAAGCATTGTGGGGAAAACACCTATGATTAGAACTTGATTCTCCCATTAATTTAAAAGGTTGCTACCCTCTATGGATCTTGGTTTTCTCATCTGTAAAATAAGAGGGTTGGATTCAATGGCTTTTGAGGTCCCTTCCAGCTCTAAATCTACTATTCCATGGAGATATTTAATTAAACTAAATAGCAAGATAAGTAATGAGAAAAAACAAAAGTCTTCTTTAATGAACTGATTCTGAGGGACATGGAAAGAATACTCATCCTTCAACCCATTCTTCCAGGCAGCCAGATTTTTGACCTTCAATTTATCCTTAGCTCTTCACTCATCCTCATCTTCCAAATTCAATCATTTATCAAATTTGTAGATTTTACCTCCGTAATATCTCTAGCATCTGCCTGTAGGATCAATACAATTTCCTCTGCTTGACATTGAGAGCCTATTTATAATTTGATCTAACCTTTCTTTCTAGATTAATTTCACATGTCTCTTCCTATATATTCTACATTGTAGTTGAACTGGTCTACTTGCTATACACTTTTTATCCATGATATTTTATCTCCCAGAATTTATTTATCTGTGAACAAGTCATTTTTCCCAGTAGAATAATAGCTTCTTGGGATCAGAGCCAATTTCATTTTTGTCTTTATATCTTCAGATCCTAACATAAGGCCACTTAATAAGTGGTTACTATTTTGGGAGTCAAGCCGACAGCCACACCTAGCCAGCCCAACAGAGTCAGGCAAAAGAAATCTTTTAAGCTATTTCCTCTCATCAAGAACTTCCCCAATCCTAATTGATATTTAAGATGAGGTCCTTCTAATTCCTATTATTCCCTTGACCAGTAATGTCAAAGAAACTCTGGAGCTTTTTATTTAGCCACACCAGAGGGATAAAGTGGAGCTGAAAACTTTTCTACATTGCTGCACATAAAATCTGTTGTGCTGCCTACACACAATGCCCACAACCACCATACTATCCCTTTGTACTGGTATTATCTGATTACATGTGATCCATCCTTATTTCTTTGTGTTGAACATTTGCACTGTTATATTACAAATAGTTATCTTGAGATATGTTCAGATTCTGACATTTGCTAGCTGTAGGACCCTGGGCTAGGTATTTAACTGTCTCAGTCTCAGTTTCTTCTTTGGTAAAGTAGTGATAATACAATCCATTTTACAGTGTTGAAATACTTTACCAACCTTAAATCATTATGTAAACTTTTTTAAAATAATAATTATTATTATCTTATAGGGTTTTGAGGGATATAGTATCTATATAAACATTTTCCCCAACATGTGGCTTTACTATTATTGTACTTGGGGTGCCAGGGCCACCTTTGAAACCATCTTAACATTTTGACATCTCTTTAAGAAATTGATCAGTAGATTTCCTGGGGTGAAGCCAAGATGGTAGAGTTAAGTAAGGAAACTGGTCAAGCTCTCCCAGTTTCCCTCAAAACCACATGAAACTAAGCCTCTGAACAGAGTCTGATAGAATGAAACCTCTCTCCAGCTCAAGATAGACCCAAAAAATTTCATAAAAGACCAGTCTCACTGGGGTGAAAGGGGTGTTCAGCTCAGATAGATTCTGTGAAAGCCAGTGAGAGAGTCTTAATCAGAGAAAATCAGCAACTAAGACCTTCAAGTGCTGTCTCAGATGAGGAGCAAATCAGTGGGGCAGCACTTTTTTGGGGGTGGGGGGGAACTTTTTGAGACATTTCAGTCACAGCTCAGAAGGCAAACTCTGGGAAACAAGGCTGTTTTCTGAAAAGAGACAAAGCTACTCCCTGCAAAGACAAGGGACCCCTATGCTGTCAAAGCCAAGGCATAGAGCTGCACAGGAAGCTTGGGAAAATGTCCTCTTTGCCCCAGGAGTAGAGCCCAACCATAAAAGTAAAAAAGAGGAAATATCAAAAGAAAAGGAAAGAAATGAGCAAAAAACAGCAAAGACCCTTGACCATACAAAGCTATTATGGTGACAGAGAAGACCAAAACACATACTCAGACAAGGAATGTCCATAGAAGAAATCTCCAAGAGTTATATGAATTGATCTCATGCCCAAAGAGGCTTATTGTAAGTGTTCATAAAACATTTTAAAGGCAAATAAGAGAGGTAGAAGAAAAATGAGGAAAAAATGAGAGAATATGAGTAGAGAAATGAGAAAAATGATATGCATGAAAGAGTCAACAGCTTGGAAAAGGAATGAAAACAAAATTTACCTGAAGAAAACAACTTTTTAAACAGTAAAATTAATCAAATGGAAGAGATAGAAAAGCCAACTAAAGAATATTACACATTAAAACTATAACAGAACAAATGGAAACTAATAACTTTGTCAGACAGCAATAATCAAAGAAACTAAAAAGAATGAAAAAATGGAAGAAAATATGAAATATTTCATTGGGAAAATAGCCAACTTGGAAAATAGATCCAAAAGAGACAATTTAAAACTCATTGGTCTACCTGAAGGCCATGACAAAAAAAAAAGATCCTAGATAGCATTCTACAAGATACTATTAAGTAAAATTGCCCCAATATTCTAGAAACAGAGAGGGAAATACTCATTGAAAGAATCAACTGATCACCTTCAGAAAGAGATCCTACAAAGAAAACCCTAAGCAACACTGTTACAAAACTCCAAAACTACAATCTCAAGGAAAAAATACTGCAAGCTGATTATCCAGGATCTGGTAGTTTCTACAATAAAGGATCAGAGGGCCTGGAATGTCATATTCCAGAATAAAAACGACCTAGGATTACAATCAAGAATTAACTACTAGTGAGATTTAGCATCATCTTTCAGGGGAGATGATGGAGCTTCAATGAAGAGACTTTCCATCATTTCTATTGAAAAAAACACAGAACTAACTAAAAAAATTAATTTACAAACACAAACTCAAGAGAAGCACAGAAAGGTAAACAGGAGAAAAAAATCTAACGGTTAAACTGTTTACATCCCTAGATGGGAAAATTATATTGGTGATTCCTGATAACTGTATCTGCCACTGGGACAGAGAGGGTGTCTATGGATTGAAGGTGGGGTTGTGAATAGACTCTGATGTGATGGCATCAAAGGAAAAAAAAACATTAAGGACTGGAAGAAGGTCTGTAGTGGAAAAAGAGGAAAGGAGAAGTATACTGGGAAATTAGATTACATGAAGAGATGCAAAAGACCTATTACAATTAAGGCAAAGAAGGGAAGAGTAAAGATTGTCTGAAGCTTGATCTCATCAGTTTTGGCTCTAAGAGGGAATAACTTATTTATTCAATTAGGTATAGAAATTTATCTAACCCTATAAAGAAGTAGAAGGAGAAAGAGGAAAAGAAAACAGAAGGATTGGATAGAAGGAAGGGCAGAAACAGTAGGGGAAAAGGCAAGATAAAAGGGGAAGGATTGATATAAGAGAAGGTATGGGTGGAGTGGGTTAAATAAATACTACTAAAAGAAGGGGGTAGGAGGAGTGGTAAGAGATAAGGTATTAGGTGCTGTGAGCTAAAAAGAAAACAGTAATAAGAGAATGGGGAGCATTGATAGGAGTGGGTGGGATGGATAAAAGAGCACCACTAAGGACAGGGTGGAAAGAGAGAACAAAAGTATATACAGGGAAGAAAATAGGATGGAGAGAAATACAGAGCTAGTAATCATAACTGTGAATGCAAATGGTATGAACTTTCCCATTTACATTACCAAATAGAAGAGTGAATTAAAAAGCAAAATCATACAATGTGTTATTTGCGAGAAACATTTGATACAGAGAGACACAAAAAAACTAAAGGTAAAGGCTAGAACATAATTTATTATATGTCACCTGAAGTAAAACAAAGAAAAAAAAAAGAAAAAAAAGCAGGGGTAGCAATTCTGATCTCAAATAAAGCACAAGTAAAAAAAAAAAAAAAAGATCTTATTAAAAAAGATAAGGAAGCAAAGTACATCTTTGATAAAGAGTACCATAAATAATGAAGTAGTAAGGCTACTAAATGGATATGAATCAAGTGGCAGAGTAGGCAAATTCCAACATTTTAAGCTAGTTACAGGAAGAAATAGACATCAAAACTATTCTAGTGGAGGACCTCAACCTTCCCCTTTCAGAATCAGACAAATCTAACCACAAAATAAACAAGAAAAAAACTAGGGAGATTAATAGGATCCTAGAAAACCTAGATATGATAGACATCTGGAGAAAAATGAATAGAGACAGAAAGGAATATATATATAAATTTTTTTCTCAGCAGTACATGACACCTACACAAAAACTGACCATGTATTAGGGCATAAAAACTTCACAGTAGAGAAAGGTAAATAACTTCTTTTCAGACAACAATGCAATAAAAACTATATTCAATAAAGGGCTAGGGAAAGATAGACTAAAAACCAATTGTAAATTAAATAATCTAATTCCAAAGAATAAATGAGTCAAACAACAAATCATAGAACAATCCATAATTTCATTCAAGAGAATTACAATGATGAGACAACATACCAAAACCTATGGGATACAGCCAAAGCCATTCTTAGGGCAAATTTTATATCTCTAAATATCTCCATGAATAAAATAGAGAAAGAGGAGATCAATGAATTAGACATGCAATTAAAGAAGCTAGAAAAAGAACAAATTACAAACCCTCAATTAAATGCCAAATTAGAAATTATGAAACTCAAAGGAGAAATTGCTAAAATAGAAACTAAGAAAACTATTGAACTAATTAATCAGAGTTGGTTTTATGAAAAAAAACAACAAAGTAGATAAACTTTTTGTTAATTTGATTAGAAAAAGGAAAGAAAAAATCAAATCACCAGCATCAATAATTAAAAGGGTGAACTTACCCCCAATGATAAAGAAATTAAAGGAATAATTAGGAACTGTTTTCTCCAACTGTATGCCACCAAGTTTGATAATCTAACTGAAATGGATGAATATTTGTAAAAATATAAATTGCCTAGATTTACAGAAGAAGAAATAAATTACTTAGTCTCATTTTAGAAAAAAAGAAATTGAACACATCATTAATGAACTCCCTAAGAAAGAATCTCCAGGGTCAGAAAAAATCACAAGTGAATTCTACCAAGCATTTAAAGAACAATTTATTCCAATACCATGTAAACTATTTGGAAAGGTAGGTCAAGAAGGAGTCCTGCAAAATTCCTTCTATGACACAAATATGGCACTGATACCTAAAGCAGAGAGCCAAAACAGAGAAAGAAAATTATAGACCAATCTCCCTAATGAATACTGATGTAAAAAATTAAATAAAATATTATCAAAGAGATTACAGCAACTTATCAGCAGGATAATATACTATGACCAAGTGGGATTTATACCAGAAATGCGGGGCTGGTTCAATATTAGGAAAACTATTACTATAATTGACCATATCAAAAACAAAACCAACAGAAAACATATGATAATCTCAATAGATGCAGAAAAAGCTTTTGACAAAATCCAGCATCCATTCCTATTAAAAACACTAGAAAGCATTGGGATAAAGAGAGCTTTCTTTAAAATTATAAGCAATATCTAACTAAAATCTACAGTAGGCAATTTTTGTAATGGAGAGAAGATGGACACACTCCCAATAAGATCAGGGGTTATTATCACCATTACTGTTTAATATTGTACTAGAAATGTTGGGTTTAGCAATAAGAAAAGAAAAAAAGGAATTAAAGGAATTAGAATAGGCAACAAGGAAATAAAATTATCAATCTTTGCTAATGATATGGTGTATACTTGGAGAATCTTAGAAAAACCATCCAAAAACTTGCTGGAAATAATTCACAGCTTTAGTAAAGCTGCAAGATATAAAACAAACCCACACACACCACCAGATTTATCTATATTACTGACAAAATCTATCAGCAAGAGATAGAAAAAGAAATTCCATTTAAATAACATTAAAATAGACAAAATAAAATACTTGGGGATCTACCTGCCAAATCAAACCCAAGAACTTTAAGAACACAATTACAAAATATTTCTCACACAAAGTCACATCTTAAACAATTGGGAAAATATCACAATTGTTCATGCCTGGGTTGAGCTAATATAAAAAAAATGACAATTCTGCCTAAATTAGCCTACTTGTTCACTTCCATACTATTCAAACTATCAAAACATTATTTTATAGAAAAAGAAAAAATAATAACAAAATTCATCTGGGAGATCAAGGATATCAAAGGAATTAATGAAAAAAAATACAAGGATGGTGGCTTATCAGTACTAAACCAAAACTATTTTATAAAGCAGCCGACATCCAAACCATTTGGTACTGGCTAAGAATTAGAGTGGTAGACCAGTGGAATAGATAAATATCAAGACACAATAAGCAAGGGCTATAGCAATCTAATATTTGGTAAACTTCCAAACTCCAGATTCTGGAATAAGAACTTACTATTTGAGGGATATTGCTGGGAAAACTGGAAAATAATGTCAGAAATTCAGCATAGACCTATATCTCACACCCAATTCAAAATAATATCAAAATGGATACATGATTTGGGCATAATGGATGATACTATAAACAAATCAGGAGTACAAGGGATAATTTACCTATCAGATGTTTGGAGAAGGCAGGAATTTATGACCAAACAAGACTAGTGAGTATTATGAAAGATAAAATGGGCAACTTTGATTACATTAAATTAAAAAGGGTTTGCACAAACAAAACAGAAACAAGATTAAAATGAAAATAACAAAGCTGGGAAAATTATTTACAGCCAGCATTTCTGATAAAAGTCTCATTTCTAAAATATGTAAAGAACTGTATCAAATTTATAAGAATACAAGTCATTCACTAATTGATAAATGGTCAAAGGAGATGAACAGATAATGTCAAATAATGAAATTAAAATCATCTATAGTTATATGAAAAAATACTCTGAATCATTTTTGATTAAAGAAATGCACATTAAAACAACTCTGCGGTACTACCTCACACCTATGAGACTGGCTAAGATGACAGAAAAAGATAATGAACAATGTTGGAGGGGATATGGGAAAACTGGGACACTAATACATTGTTGATAGAGTTGTGAAATTATCCAACCATACTGGAGAGCAATCTGAAACTATGCCCAAGGGGCTATATAATTGTCCATACCCATTAATCTAGCAGTGCCATTATTGGGTCTGAATATCAAAAAAAGTCATAAAGGAGGGAAAAGGACCAACATGTGCAAAAATGTTTATAGCAGTTCTTTTTGTGGTAGCAAAGGGTTGGAAAATAAGTAGATGCCTATCAATTGAGGAACAACTGAACAAGTTATGATATATGAAGGTAATGAATTATTTTTGTTCTGTAAAAAATTATAAATAAGCTGACTTTAGAAAGGCCTGGAAAGATTTACACATATTAATGCTGGACAATGGAAGATGCTCTTGAGCTTTCCCAGTCACCAGTGGAATAAAACAAGGCTGTGTGCTTGCTCCCAGGCTTTTAGGCATAATGTTTTTAGCCATGGTGTCAAACATCTTCAATGAGAATAAACATGGCATCAAGGTCAGCTATCCCATTGATGGTTAAATTCTTCTATTGAAAAGGCTACAAGCCAAGACTAAAGTAAGGGGAGTATTTGCACATGATTTTTTGTTTGCAGAAAAGGTGGAGGCACTCAGTGTAGCCTCCAAAGCTGAGATGCAACAAAATATGGATCAATTCTCTGCTGCTTATGCTAGTTTGGGCCTAACAATTAATGCCAAGAAAGTACAGTCCTCCATCAGCCAGTACTAAAGTAAATGGAGAAGTTTGGAATGCTGTGGATAAGTTCACTTACTTGGCAATCTACTTTTGCAGGAAGGTTCACGTTGATAATGAAGTCAATACACGCATTGCCAGAGCTAGCTCAGTGCTTGGGTGGCTCCAAAGGAAAGTGTGGAAGAGGAGAGGTATTAGACTAACTACCAAACAGAGTCATTGGGCTATTCTCATTATTGTATACTGTGAAACCTGGATAGGATACCAGTGCCATGTCATCAAACTTAATCACTTCCATTTGAATTGTCTTAGGGAGATTCTGAAAATCACATGGCAGGATAAGACACCAGACACTGAAGTCCTTTCTTGAATTAAATTGCTATTCAAACTCTTCAGCAGAAAGCACAACTCTGTTGAGCTGGTCACAGTGTTTGAATGCCAAATGTAAGCTTGCCAGAAAAAAATGTCTTATGGAGAACTCACAGAGGGCAAACACTCACATGGTAGTCAGAAAAAGGACACTCTCAAGATCTCTCTTAAGAACTTTAGAATTAATTGTATGATATTGGAGACACTGGCATGGAATGGCGTAGCATGGTGTAACCTCATAATAGAAGTTGCTGTTTTATAAGCAAAGCAGAAATGAAGTAGTTCAGAAGAAACTTGAAATGTGCAAAGTCAGAGAATTCATCCCGAATGTTCATAGAGACTAATATTTGATCTGTGGAAGAGCATTCTGAACTTGGATTGATCTGATCAATCACAGCAAATACACTGTAACGTGACTGTAACTTAGTGATGTCATTGTGATCTTCTTCCAGATTGGATAAATGCTAACCAACCATAAGACTTGCCAGTCAGAATTGGATATGGAGAATGAAAAAAGGTGGCATTCAGGACCATACTCAGATGGAAAATCTAAGTGATTGGAGGGATGATGGCATCTTTAACAACAAAAAAACAAGAGAAATATGGAAGAGGGATGGGTTTGGATTTGGCATAGAATCAGAATGCATGATAGCAACGAACTTGAAACATTATGGTCACAGATTTTAAGCTACAATGATTCCTATTTCCTCCAGGATAAAATACACACTCTTTTGTTTGGCTTTTAAAGCTCTTCACAATCTGGCTCCAGCCCATTTTTCCAGGCTGATTACACATTACTCTCATATTATTTTTAATTAACAAACTCTTATTTTCTCCACATACCCAATTTAAAAGAAAAAAATCATTATAACCAATATGCATAGTCAAGTGAAACTAATCCTTGAGTTGTCCATCTTAAAACCAGGTGTCACTTTGCATCTTAAAGACATCATTGCTGTCTCAGAAACTTGATGGTAAAGAACACCAATAGACCCATTTGTCTCTTTGAGATAAGTCTACATTTCAACCTCATTGGCTTGCTAGCTGTCTCCTATCCAGAAGGTGATATTTTCCATATTTGTGCTTTTGCCTAAACTGTGCCCCATGCTCAGAACTCAATCTCTCTCTCTCCTCATCATTGAATCTTGGAATCTATAGCTACTGTCAAATCTCAGCTTGAGTGCCATCTGCTATACAGCTAGTTATTCCCTTTTCACTCTCTCCCTTGTTACTATTAGCCCTGTATCCTAAAATCACTTTGTACATATTTTTATTTCATTTTCTATAGCCTTGTTTTCCATGATATAAGTTCCCTGATTACAGGGACTGTCTCCTTTGACTCTTCATTGTGTTTATTCATTCTTTTATTCATTTTTTCTCATCTATAAATTTTGCTTATTCATTCACATATATTTGTTCAATTTATTTAGTTATAATTATTCATTTTCTTCTGTCTTTCTGTCCATCTATCCAGCTATCTATCTACCTATCTCACCATTGATTGATTTTAATCCATAGCTCCTGCCAGTGTCTGGCATTCTTTTTTCTCCCCAGTGAGGAACTTGCTTGTATCAATGTAGCTAGGTAACTTTTCTTCAATTTATAATCTTTCAGAGTTGTCCTGGATCACTGAAAGGTTAATGGATTTGCCAAATACTAAAATCTTCCTAACTCCCAGATAAGTTCTCTAAACATTACATCATGCTGTGTTTTTTGCTTGGCACATAGTTGATTCTTAATAAATATTTTTATAATAAATTCAGGAAAAAAAAGAAAGGAAGGGAGGGAAAATGAGAGGTAGGGAGAAGGAAGAGAGAAAAGGAAGGAAAGAAGGAAGGAAGGGAAGGAGGGAGGGAGGGGGAAGGGGAAAGGAAGGAAAAAAGAGAAGGAAGGAAGGAAGGAAGAAGGGAAAGAAGGAAGGGAAAGGAAGGATGAAAGAATGGAAAGAAGGAAGGAAGGAAGGAAGGAAGGAAGGAAGGAAGGAAGGAAGCAAGGAAGGAAGGAAAGAAGGAAGGGAGAGAGAGGGAGGAAGGGAGGGAGAGAGGGAGGGAGAAAAGGAGAGAGGGAGGGAGGGAGGGAGGTGAGAAGGAATAAAAGAATGAAAACAGGAGAGAGAGAAAAAGAAAAGAAGAGAAGAGATGAGACGAGAGGAAAAGAGAGGAGAGGAGAGGAGAGGAGAGGGAGGGAAGGAGGAAAGAAAAGAAACAAGTTCAGGTTCTGGGATCAAAAGAACCTATATTCAAATTCCACTTCTGCTGCTTTCTAACTACATGACCTTGTACAAATAATCACATTTCTCTGGGCCACTGCTTTCCCAAACGCAAATTTTTGTATTTAGAGTAAAAATTCCCTTTTAATTATAAATCTGTGATCCTGTCACTGTTTAGTGCAATCTCTTCATTTTACAGATAGGGAAAATGAGGTCCCTGGCTGGAGCCAGTGAGCACAAGTTGCAAAGCAAACCATGGCATTCCCACATTTGCTTTCAATTGCACCTCAGTAGTAGAATACTCTGAGTAGAACTGCTGATTTTCCCAGAAGTCAATTGTGTTTTTACTTTGGCTACACAACACATTCAAAATGCTATAGAAAAGGTGGATCCATGTTCAGATTCAATTCAACTCTGTCACCTCTGAGTGATGAGGAATTAAGGTGACTCTAAAACAAATGAAAACATTTCCTGAGTTTGTTATCATTCAATATAATTCTGCAAGATTTTCTTCTTGTGATCTGAATTGATACCCAGCTTTGGCTATATGATCCAAAGTTTTATAGAATGGAAAAAAGAGATAATGATGTGATACTACACAAATACAGGGGGTTATATCTTTTAAGTCTCTTGAGGCAGATTTCAGCTTAATATAAAGAACAATTTACCAACATGATCCCCATTACTGAAGGTCTTCAAGAGGACAGTGGGTGCCTACTTCTCAGAGATAATGTCAATTTGGAATAAAAAAGATCAGGGACTTTTTTGGTCAATTTATTAAAACCTACGTACCCTTTCTTCAAATAATATTTTAAAATTTAAGTAGTCCAATTAATTAAATTAAATTAAAACAATTAAATTAATTAAATGTAATTAAAATAAATGCATAGGATTAAGAAGGAATCTAATTATATTTTAACAAAGATGCAATTTTTAAAAATTCAACTTCCCAGCCCCTTCAAATTAGGTAGAGAACTAAAAATCAAAATTATAGAATTGGAGCTGGAAGAAATACTAGATACTGTTGTAATCCAGCTACCACAGTTTTCAGAGAAGAAAAGAGAGCTTCAAAGAGGAAATAATGAATTTTTCAAAGCCACAAAAGTTGGAAATGGAAAATTCAGATTGTAGATACCAGAATCCAGTTTTTTTTTTTTCTCTCCAAACCCAGAATTCTTTCCATGACACAGGATGATAACCTCTAGCATTCTGGGAATAAAGCCCTTCCCCACCTAAGATATGTGGCTAGGAATTACCTGAGGTCAATCAACTCATGACAAAGAAACACTTTTCATGTACCTCTTGGGAATAGAGAACTGACTTAGGTGTTGGGGAAGATATAAAGCTTATACAACATATAATTCCTGTTCTCATGGAGCTGCCTCTTTTGTAGAAGTGCAAGATATAAATAGAAATAACTATAATGTTCAACATAACACAATGTACATTTTAATGTTGTTACAGTGGGATAGGGAACTCACAGTGTGAAACTTTCTCCCACCAGTGCAGGTTAGCACCTCATGATTGCAGAGAGGCAGTATTGGCTCAGTAGATAAAGTTCTGGGCCTGGAATCAGAAAGACTGAAGTTTATATGTAGCCTCAGATGCTGCCTTGCTGTGTGACCCTGTTCAAATCATTTTACTTTACTTTTCTCAACCATAAAAACAGGGATAATAACAGCTACTTCCCAGTGTAGTGAGGATCAAGTGAAATATATGTCAAAAAAGCACTTAGTATGGTACTTAGCTCTCAATAAATCCTGCCTCCCCCCAAGAGAGAGTTGTCTGAGGCACTGGAAAGGTCAGGATCTGCTAGAGCAGGTCTTTCTGGTTCCCAGCTTGTTCCTTACTCACATTGCTATGTTGCCTCTAAAGAGATACATAAGAGAAAGAGAAAAAAAAATGCAGGTAGAATCTAGGGAGGGAAAAGGCCATAACCAACCAGTGTAATCATGAAGGCTTCCTGGAAGAAGTCTTACTGGGAAAAAATGAGCTTTAAAGGATATGGAGTGATTCCACAATATTTTATGATTCAATGGATAACTGAGTCAAAACAGGAATTTAACTCTATAGTTCGTTCCATCTTCTTACGAATTTTAGTCCTTAAAAATTTTATTAATACCACAGTATATTAGTAACTTATTTAACAAATGCAAGGTGACTTTTGTTTAAAATGAAATGTAGCTTAGAAAGTACATGTAAACATTCTGTAGACTTCAAGTACTACATACCACTACTTAATATAAGACTGTTGTTATTAGGTCATTATTAGCCATGTCCAACTCTTCCTGACCCCATTTGAGGTTTTCTTGGCAAAGATTCCTTCTTTAGCTCATTTTACAGATGAGGAACTGAGGCAAAGAAGGTTAAGAAATTTTCCTAGGGTCACAAAGCTGATATTATCTGAGGCCAGATTTGAACTCAGGAAGATTAATTAGTCTTCCTGACTCTAGGCCTGGTACTCCATCCATTGCACCACCTACCTGTACCTAATATAAAATGATTTTTCCTATTTATTTTTGATAAACCCTTTTAATTTCTCTAGTCTATGTTGTTTCAAAGACTAAAAACAGTTAGTTCCTCCCTGGTAACTTCTCTCTTTATACTATTTTAACTCTCATCAATGGTTTGTCCTTGTCATGCTACTCAGTCATTCAGTGCTCATCTATCTTAGAACTAGCCTATCTCCATCAAGAAAGAGACGTGCCTTGCTAAGCCCAGGAGGGTCCTTACTGTGGAATTGTCTTTCCTGTTCCAGCTTAGAATATCCCCGAAAGACAAAACAAACCTCAAACTACATGTCTTTGGTCTCTGCACAAAACCCAGTGGATATCTTTTTTTTTCCTAATCAGAAGAAGGTTCCCTTGGCAACCAAGTCACTCTCTACTTTTTGCCAAGTGATCTGCTTAGCTTCGGTGCAAGAGTTCTTTTAGTTCCATGGAGTAACTAAAAATTATCTGTGACTGGCCAGCAACTTTTCTCAGAGTCTATATTTCCAAACCCAAAGACCAGCTTTGTTTCACTGTGCCAGATATAGGACTTTACACAACTTCTGACTATTTTCACCTGTTCAGGCCACAATCGCTACCTCTTTTCCAAAAGAACTCTGGACTCCAGCCCTGGAACTACCTTGGAGCCTATTAAGCTGGCTTTGACCTCCTTAGGTTTCTTGGATCCTAGTCTTCACTGCCCTTCAAGACTCTTTTTCAAGTCACACCACCATCCCTCCTGTCCTCCCCTTTTATGTGAGCTTTGGTAAGCTTCTTGATGGCAGAGGCTTTTGCTTGTTTGATTTGTATTTCTAGCACATTTATATTCTTAGCACATTACCTAGTACATAAGAAACACTTAATAAATGCTTTATTTCAAGTGGAACAAAAGGTGTACTCAACTATTGATGAAAGAAGAGGGGAATTGAAATACATCCACTGTAAGATGAGAGAGAAAAACCCTGGAAAAGGCCACTGATGGGAAAACTGCTTCTTTGCCCCTCAAATGGAAGAAACAGGCTAACTGTTAGCTTCCAATTTAAAATATTTATTCTTGAAAAGTTATCACTAGGGGAGGTAGATGGTACAGTGGAAAGAGCACCAGCCCTGGACTCAGGGGGAGCTGAGTTCAAATCTAGCCCCAGATACTTACTAGCTGTGTGACCCTGGACAAATCATTTGACTCCTGTTGCTTCCAAAAACATGGAAAAAGTTACTAGTAAAGTCAATTTCTCCTTCATATTTTATGTTTTGACATCCTTCTTACTGAGGGGTGGCAGTGAACAGAGAGTTAGTTTTTATTCCAAATAAATGGGGGAGAGAGATTGACAGGTATTCCCATACCCTCAAAATGTCACTTTAGTACCCGATGGAGTAGCCTGGTTCAATTATGAAAATTGAAATGAGGTGGTAAAAAGAAGAATAGCTGAAATTAGAAGTGGTCTTGGAGGTCATTTTGTTCATTCCTGTAACTTAAAAAAAATTATAATAGCTTTCTATTTTCAAAATACATGCAAAGATAGTTTTTAACATTCACCCTTGCAAAATCCTTGTGTTCCATGTTTTCTCCCTCCTTTCCCCCACTATCCTCCCCTAGATAGCAAATAATCCAATATATGTTAACATGTGCAATTCTTCTATACATATTTCCACAATTATCATGCTATACAAGAAAAATGAGATCAAAAAGGGAAAAATGAGAAAAAAGCAAGTAAAGAACAACAAAAACTGAAAATAATACTATTTTCAGTGTCCCCAGGACTCTTTCTGGATACTGATGGCTCTCTCCACCACAAGTCTACTGGAGCTGGCCTGAATCATCTCATTCTTGAAAAAGACCTATATCAGAATTTATCATCACATTATCTTGTGGTTACTGTATACAATGTCCCATTGATTCTACTCACTTCACTTAGCATCAGTTTCTCTAAGTCTCCCCAGGCCTCTCTGAAATCATCCTGCCAATCGGTTCTTATAGAACAATAATATTCCATAACATTCATATACCATAACTTATTCAGCCATTCTCCAACTGATGGGCATCCACTTTCTGTAACTTTTTAGAGAAGAAAACAGGATACATATATAGACTTTGAACTTATAACTTGGATCTTAGCACCTTTCACCCAGCAGTCAGTCCTTCAGTCACATTATTGAAATCTAGTCTTCCATGGGGACACTGGCTCTTCTAAGTTATAGATTCTTTTTTTACAACTCAAAACAAGGGCCATGGCTGTCAACTCTGAAGGGGCCAAACCAGGTCCCAAGTGAGGACCAGATACTATATCAAAGCCTCTGTTCTCTTCTTTGCCTTACTCAAGGAGGTCTATGAAATAGTAGAACTACTGCCTCAGTGAAGATTCCTGTATCTGGTATCACCTTATTATCATCTCTGCTGGGCCATAGCTCTATCCCTCTCCCACCAGCCATCAATCTGTCTTCTTCCTTAGAGGAGCCCAAAGCAGCATGAAGTCTTTAAATTTCCCACCCTGAGATGAGGATTTTCTCGTCCTTGGGAAAATTCCCACTCTGGGATAAAGTTCCAATTGCCTCACGTTAGTTATGGTTCTACTACTAAAAACCTTTGAGACCTTTGACAAATTACTTCTCTCTGGATTTCTGTCAGTTTACTTGTAAAATAAGAGAAGGCTTTGGACTGAAGGATCTTAAAGATATTTTTTTAGTTTTTTTTTTCCCCCTGAGGAAATTTGGATTAAGTGACTTGCCCAGGGTCACACAGCCAGGAAGTGTTATATTTGAGACCAGATTTGAACTCAGGTCCTCCTAACTTCAAGACTGGTGCTCTATCTACTGCACCACCTGACTGCCACCTCAAAGATTTTTTTAAAAGAACAATCCTATGAACTTGGAACAGTGTAGCATAATATAAAACATGGTGAAATCAAGAATTTAGATTCCTGCTCTGTCATTGAATTGTGTGACTTTAATATCTGAACCTCAGTTTCCTCCTCTTCAAAATGAAAGAGTTATAGTAGATAGTCCATAAGACCACCTATATGTCCACATTCTATGATCTAGAAGGACATCGTTTCCAAAAAAAGTAACTATCTGTTAGATACAGATAGTTCCTTGGTTTTTCTTTATCTGCCTTAGTTTCCACATCTGGGAAATGGAGCCATTGTCCTCATGTCATTTCCCCCCCCCAGTCCACACACACACACACACTTACATGTATACCTACATTTATGAACTTGAACTAAGAAAAAATCCTAGGCAGAAAAGAGTCTACCAGATAGACAAAGGGAGACGGTTTAGACTGTCAAATCCCTGAATCTTCAATGGATAAGATGGTTTTCAGATCTTCCAAATTAACCTCATCCCCTGTATCCCTTTCCCAGCAGATGCAAGTGATTGGGTGTATATAAATTGAATTCAAATTGAAAGCAAGTGGGGTGGATGGGGCATTGAGAAAAATGCAGTGATTAGTCTCCTCTGGGCCTCCTTAGGTTGAATGCAATAGTTTCTGGTCCACAAATACAAGTCACTCTCTTTCCTGGAACAGTAAAATTGCAGGTAATTGCTTTGGGGAAGAGCCGAGCCACTGATGGCTTCTCTCTGACCAGATTTATTTTAATTCTCAATAAACAGAATAATAGAATTCCTTTCTCTATTCCCCAGGCCATTAAAAAAGTGGCTTTGGCTGTTACCATTCATGAACATGAGAGCTGGAAACCAATCTCAGCAAAGGACAGTCAGCCAATAATTGTCCTTTCATTGTTGCTCAGGCTACAATGGAAATGGGCCAGAAGCTTCTCCAGATTCCTCACCTGGCACATGAGATGGAAAGGCTTATTTAATACAAAGAAGGCTTAGATGGTGACAGCAGGCTGGGCTGAGCTTGGATGAAACGGTGACCTCAACTAAGTTTGTCTCCCATATTTCCTCCTTTCTTTGTAGAATTAATCTCACCTACTTGTAGCACTAGAATGCTCCTTGAGGACAGGGAATATTTCATTTTTGTCTTTGTATCCAAGCATTTTACACAATGCTGGACATGTGCTTGTACATAGGTGCTTTATAAATGTTTATTAAGTGATTTTTTTCTGTCTTTGACCACTCTGCTACTTCCCCAATCTTAACAAAGCACTTTCATTCAAATCCAAAAAAAAAAGTGACTCTTTAGTGCTGTCCAGGGTCCTTAAAAGCTTGTGATAAAAATCAGTCTAAAAAAAAATTAAAAAAAAAAACAGTCTAATCAAACCATTCATAATCAAGTGTTACTAATTCATGCCTTCCCTTATCCCCATTCCCACCCACCATCCTGACAGGGATGGGGGTGTGTGTGTGTTGAATTTTAAAGAATAGAATGGAGAGGACAACATTTAATCTGAAGGTTTATCATTGACAAAGTGAATATCTATCTGAAGATATGAGGTCTAGGAACAGTATAAAAGGAGGCTAGTTTGGAAGAATCAGGGATTTCAGCACAAAAGTTAATGGGGGACATGGTCACTGTCATAAACCACTTGGAAGACTTGATTCTTATAGAAAAGAATAAAATTTGTTCTATATGAATCATAAGAGGACCAAGAGGTAGAAATCATAGAAACAAGATTTCTTAAAGGTCAACATAAGAACTTTATGATTGAAGTTATCCAAAAGTGAATACACTTATGTGGAAGGTAATGAGCACTCTGTTACTGGAGGTATTACAGTAGAATCTTAATCATGACTTATTAATTAAATAATTAATGAGATTAGATTAGATTATAATATACAAATACATAAATTAGAATAAATAATTAAATAAATAATTGGATAGAAAGGATTCCTGTGAGGATGCAAATGATCTTTAAGATCCCTTCTATGAGTCTAAGTGCCTATTACTACATAATAGAAGCTGATGATATTAATGGTATAGTTTCAGGCATCACCAACTAGTTGGTATGGGAGTTACTTTGGGGCCAGGGTTCTTCCCTCTCAGAAAATCACGTCATAGGTAGAGTGAAAAAATTCCTGATGTTAGTGTGTTCCCTAGAAAGCAAAGCTAGTGAGTGAAATGAGCAGGACCAGGAGATCATTATATACTTCAATAACAATACTATATGATGACCAGTTCTGATGGACCTGGCCATCCTCAGCAACGAGATCAACCAAATCATTTCCAATGGAGCAATAATGAACTGAACCAGCTATGCCCAGAGAAAGAACTCTGGGAGATGACTAAAAACCATTACATTGAATTCTCAATCCCTATATTTATGCCCACCTGCATTTTTTATTCCCTTCACAAGCCAATTGTACAATATTTCAGAGTCTGATTCTTTTTGTACAGCAAAATAACATTTTGGTCATGTATACTTATTGTGTATCTAATTTATATTTTAATGTACTTAACATCTACTGGTCATCCTGCCATCTGGGGGTGAGGGTGGGGGGTAAGAGGTGAAAAATTGGAACAAGAGGTTTGGCAATTGTTAATGCTGTAAATTTACCCATGCATATATCCTTTAAATAAAAGGCTATTAAATAAAAAAAAGAAAAAGAAAAAAAAAAAGAAAGCAAAGCTAGTGAGCTATTTGACAGTGTAGATCTTAAGTGAAGAGTTTTTCTTTAGCAGCCTACAAGATCTATGTTTAATTTTAAGGGTAATCAAATTTGGATATATGAGGACTTTATGGAGTTTTGGGGGCTTTTGTTCATGGGTTCTTTTGAGTTCTTTCTGTCTCGTACATTTTCTGGGATGAGGCAAATAATTGTTGTCCAATATGCAATACCCCTATCATAGATGGAATACTTATGTAGGAGATAGGAAACCTGTTAACCTTATTTGGGGAAATTATTCAAAAAATTTCCCTGTAGTAAAATTCAATGATGGATGTAAGAAACCAAAGATAGAAATTGGCCCTTTATGAATCACGTCCTCTAAGACCATATCTCATTTGTGTGAGTCCTAAAGTAGAGATGGTAGTGAGTCCTGGGGGGGAAGAGAGCAGGACAGGGAGGATATGGTGCAGAAATGCTTGCTGGCTCATATCTATTTATGAAAATGTTATATTTAACAGTAGAATGTAGCATACTTGAGGAGCTGAGTATTTTTGTTTGTTTGTTTTATCTTTATGAAGCCCTCTGCAGGGGTTTATAGCAAGACCTGATACATAGTAAGTATTTGGCAAACACTAGTTAAGTTTCATTGGATTGATCAATTAATTGTGCAATGGAAATGCAAAGGATGTAGCGTCAGGAAGACCTGAATTTGAATCCTAACTCAGATGCTTAGTAGCTATGTGATCTTGGGTAAGTCACTTAATTTCTATCTTGCTTAGTTTCTTCATCTGTATAATAAATGAAATAATAATATCTATTTCATAGAGTTGTGAGAATCAAATGAGTATGTATTATAAAGCACTTCACAAATTGTAAAGTGCTATATCAAGGCTAGACATTGTTGTTATTAATTAGCTCAACCTGCTTAGCCCTCCACCACATAAACACAAAGATTCACAAAATCTGAGAGCTGAAAAGGTTCTCAATAGCCTTCTAATCTGACCCATCCATGAAAGGAATCCCCACCATGAAAAAAATTCAACATATGGTCATCCAGCCTCAATCTGAAGATCCTCAATGATGTGGAACCCATCACCTTCACTCACTAAGACTTTTTTTCTTTCTTCTGAAATCAAGTTGAGATTTCACTGTTTAAAAACTCCACAAACTGATTCTGCTTCTACCATCTAAGATAAAAAAAATCAATCAGCAAATAATTATTAAGTACCTACTATGTGCCAAGCACTGTGACAGAAAGACAAAAATGAAGTTCTTTCACAGAATGATCCTACAATCTAATAGGACCCTTTTATGCACAGGTATGCATGTGAACAGAACACATGCACAGTAAATATAAGGCATTTGGGAAGAGAACGTATTGACAGCTGGAAGAATAAGGAAAATCTTCATAGAGAATGGTGTTTGAGTTAAACCTAGGATTAGGGATTCTAAAGGTGGCAGTAATGAGGGAATGTGTTACATTCATGTATGAGAATAATTACAAGTTCTTCTCTATGTGACAGTTCTTAAATATCCAAAATTTCTCACCAAATGACCACTAGAGTCTTCTCTACACCCTCAATTTCTTCAGGTCATCCCCATATGGCATAGACCCAAAGCTCTTCACTGTTATAAATTTTTTCTTCCAAATGTCTTTCAGCCCATTACTGTCCCTCCCAAATTTTGGTCCTATGAAAAAACTAAAGGAGGAATTAAATATGTAAAGAGGAAACTAGGAGAATGAGACATTTCTAGAACCAAGGGAAGACAAAATATTTAATAGGAGGTCATCTTCAACAGAATCAAATGCTATGGAGAAGTCAGGGAATAGTTGAGCAGCATGAGACTACTGGACCTGAACTTTGATCTTTTCTCTTCCATTTAATAATATTGAATTAACTCTTTTCCTTTTTGGCACTAAATTTGCTCATTTGTAAAATAAAGAGTCTTGTTCAGATGATCCCCAATGTCCCTCCTATTTTTAATCCCTGTGATTCTATGACCTGGAATAAATATCTCCCTCAATATAACCTTGGAGGGGATGATTCCAATAGGTTGGTGAGTGCAGAAACCAGAATTCAGGGACATGAAGAGTGAATGGGAGTCAGGATATGATGGTATTATATATGAAGATCTCAAAAAAACCACTTTTAGTAGTGATAGGTAGAGAGAGAAGATCATGGAACTGGAGCTAGAAAGGACCTTGGAAACCATATAATCCAAATTCTTTTTACAGATGAGGAAACATGTCCAAAGAATTTGTGGATTTGCACAAATACACACAACTAGTAACCATTAGAGGCAGAATTTGAACCCAGGTTCTCTGACTCCAAAGCCAATGCTTATTCCATTGAGGTATAGTGCTCCCCTCTGAGCCTAAACCTCAGGTGAGGCTGGATGGGGATAATGTAAAGGAATAGGGACAATTCTTCTGAGTTGAAAAGTGAAAGAGGAGAGAGTATAACAATAATAAAAATTGGGGGGACTGGGAGACGAAAACTCACATTGGATGGCTTTCTATCTTCTCAGTAAAGTAGTTTTAGTCATTTTCTGTCAGAGCAGAGAGAGGGGTGCAGCTGAGGCCTGAAGGAGAGAGGGAAAGGTCTGGAACAGACACTGGGGAAAAGAAATATAAGGATGATTAGATGTCAGTGGGGTTAATTAGGAAAGGTTTCTTGGAGGAAGTGAACACTGAGTTAGATCTTGATGACAATTATCATGGGGGAATGGGTGAGAGGGGATAAAAAGAGCAGAAGTATAGAGGGGAGAATCGCAGCATGTGTCTGTGGGGGTGATGAAGCGGGGAGGGAAATGTCTACAGGAAGAAAGATGAGAAGCCTGAATATAAGGATATGGATGTTTCAGGAAGTCCAAGGACAAAGTGATCCATCCATAGTGAGTTTCTCTTCCTGCTTAGAAAATCTCCTGGACACTGGAGAAAAGAGAAAAGAACAAAGCAGTACTAATTAAGAATTAAGATGCTAAAAGGAAGTGGAAATATGTCTTGTAACTGGAGAACTAGATGAAGAAACTTTCAAGGAGCAGCTCCTTTCCAACTCTGGGGCCTTCTTCACTCATCATCTTGCAGACCAGCTTTCCACTTCATTTACTTCCTTTCCTTTTCCCTCCCTTTCCTCCCTCTTCCCTTCCCCTTCCCTTCCCTCTTTTCTATTTCTTCTTTCCTCTCTCCTTTCTTTCCTATTCGTCTCTCCTCCTTTCCTCTTTCCCCCTCTTCTTCTTTTCTTTCCTCTCCCCTCTTTTCTATTTCCTCTTTCTCTTCCCTTCCCTTCTCTTTGCTTTCCATCTTTTCTTCCCCTCCCCTCTTTTTCCTGTTTCCCCTTTCCCTTCCTTTCATTCTTTTTCCCTTCTCTCCTTTCTCTTCCCTTCCTCTTCCTTCTCTTTTCTATTTCCTCTTTGCCTTCCCCTTCCCTCCTCTCCCCTTGCTTTTTTTTCTTTCCCCATCCTCTATTTCCTGTTTCCTCTTTCCCTTTTCCCTTGTTTTCCCTCATCCCTTCACCCTCCTTTCCCATCCACTACTTCAAGCAGCGTAGGAAATATAAGGGAGTGACTATCATAGCCTTAGAGTTTGGAAGGGCCCTGGTACTAATTCCTCATTTTACAGATGAGACAACTAAGGAACGAAAAGATTAAATTACTTGTCCGGCCAGAATCATTCAGATATTAAATAGTTGAGCCAGGATTCAAACCCAGGATTTCTGGTTTCTGATCCTAGGTTCTTTCCATTGTACATGAAGTAAAGTATGGGAGACTAAGAAGGGCCTAGGGAAAACCAGAATCAGGATGAAGGGAATGTATGCAGAGCAGCAAACAAGATGGAGGTAGCTCTCTAACCTTGTCTCCCTCTCCTCCCTCCTCCCCACCTCCTATGTCAGAGATTGGGGAATATTCCATGTATGTATTTAACTGATAGCTGCTGCCTTTCCCAAGGGAGGTTAACCCAGCAGAACAGTGTTTATTGAGCCTGGCAGAGTGATAAATGGGGCTTGGGTTTATGGAACGTTTTGCTCTTTGGGGTTTCAAGAGAATTGAGAGCATGTAACCTGACCGAACACGTACATTCTCTTCTAGTGCAAAAATTTGTATTGTCAGACTGTATAGAGATATCGGTATTTATGCATCAATCCCCACAAATCTAGAAGGCTGGGACAATTTCTGAACAGGCCTTTACAATTGATAAAAATGTCTTCATAAATAGCTAACGGGATGACAGTTCCCAACTTCTCTTGCCTTTTTTAGGGTTCTCTAGGTCAGCTCTGTTGGCTGTGCCATAGGGAGATGATAGAGAAGGAAGGGGTTGTCTTTGAAGTCAGGAAATCTGGGAGTGAATGTGCCTCTGAGAATTGGAGTTACTCCTGGATCTTAGTCCTCCATATCTATTCAAAGGGGGAATTGGAATCGATGAGTTTTGTGGTCTAAATCAATGGTGCTAAAATTTTACCTGGGATCTTGTTGTAATTACATACCCTGGCTTGGGAATCTCTGAGCCATTAAGATCTGCTCCACTCCCATCTTTGAGCCAGAAGCAAAGGATTTTACCTAATTATATCACACAGGGCATGACTATTTTCCCCTGGAAAAATCCATTGCCTCTCCTATGAAGTTGGAAACATTCTTTCTGGAAATCAAATCCCTCTAGGACACTATGATTCCTCTGATAGTATTCCCCTCCATTCACTTAATATTTTGGTAAAGTGAAGTGCCCTCTGCCCAGTCAACACCCCCTGCGCTCCATGTCCTTCCTCAAACTGTTTTTTGTGCCTGGAATTTCCTTTCCCTCCCTCTTCCTTTGTATAGTATCAACCAGTCCTTGAAAGTGGAACTCAGATTTCACCTTTTCACTGAAACCTGATTCCTCCTCACAGGAACAACCTTCCTTTCTCATAGTTCACATGTTATTTTGTATTGTAGTTTTCTAATGTACTTATTATCCTTTCTAAATTATTGGCTCCATTTTTTATCAGTTTGGTCATTACTGAAAATCCCACACAGATAAATTTATTTAATCTTCTCAGGTAACAAAGATTAAAGATAAAGCAAAGAAAAGAGAAGAACAATTCAGAAAAACCAACCAAGAGAGCCAAAGTGATTGATAGGAAGAAATGTCCCACCTATAATCTCCCGCCTCTATATTGACAGGATGGAGTTTCTCTAATATACTTATGAATCATTTTATATAAGAAATACCTGTATTCATGTATAGATTGTGTTCTTCATGATAGCAGGAATCACAATTTACTTAAACTTTGTATTTCCCCTGGTGCTCACCACAATGCTCTGTACACAGTAGGTGGTTAATTAAAAATGTTGTGCTTATGCTTATTTTGGAAGAACTATTGATTTTTCAAGATTGATGGTTAACCACTGGATACCTTGTGCATTTCACTGTTATCTTCATGTTGTCAAGAAAATTTGAGGAAGGTCCCCAACAATATTGGATGGATCCATTATAGTAAACATACGGTAGGACGTGGGTAAGGGTTAAACAGAATGGGCAGTCAAGGAAGTGTTATGAATGCATGATTGGAGAGAACATCCACATGCATTCATAGATCAAGTTCACTAAAGTACTTGAACAATTGAGTTGTTGTTGTTATTGTTTTGGGGTGAGGAGTTAAAAGATGGGATGTGGAGAGCAAAAGGATTCATTTATCTAAGAAGAAACCAATCAAATGGAAGGAAAAGTCTGGTAAAATTTATTCGTCAATTCCCAAGGTTCCTGATGTGTTAACAAACCCTACTGAGAAGTCAACATCAATTAAGTAAATAACCAAATAACCTCTTAAGCTGAGTACAAAGTACCATTATAAACAAAGACAAATGTCTTTGGACATTCCTTGTTGAATATATACTAATTCACACATATATATCTCTCATTTTAAATCTGGTGGACTTTGGTTTTAGTTACCATAATTTCTGTCTCCACCCCCCCCCTCTCTCTCTCTCTCCCTTTCTCTGTCTCTGTCTCTCTTTCTCTCCCTCCTCTCTCTTTCTGTGTCTGTATCTCTGTCTCTGTCTGTCTATTTCTCTATCTTTGTCTCTCTCTGTCTCTGTCTCTCTCTTTCTCTTTCTCTGTCTCTTTTTCTCTCAGACTAGAACAGATCTGGAAGACAATGACAGATAACTAATTACCAGTTGACAGAAAGGCAATGGGAAAACACAGTGAGTGCTCAGTAAAAAACCTCCTCAAACTACAAAATCAAGAGCATAATTATGGACATTTGGAAATTATTGGAGCAACTTGGCCCACTAATAACAGCTCTTAAAACACATCTAAGTCACATCAAGTTGTTTTATATATCTTCTTTTTTCAGGAGAAAGGCAGAAACATAGGGTCCCAGATTTTGCATTTCACAGCCAGTCAAACCCAAATCAGGAACATGATCCACAGTCATCCCTTATCAAGGATGAACTGTCAGAGTAATTTAGTGCTCCGACTAGAAGGGAGGACTGGGGGCTGCTGGAGCCAGCTCTGGAGAAGGCAGGAGACACAATGAAGGAGGAAAAGAGAGAAACCATCTGTCTGGTGAAGGCTGCACAGCATGCAGTCCATGATAGATTATGAGAGAGAAACCATTTATCTTCATTCCTGGGGTGGGGAGGGGATGGTGACAAAATTAGGAACTCACTTGGGACAAAACCAAGAGTAAATGATCAAGGTTCTCTCTTACCCTCCTTCCCTCCCTCCCTCTCTTTCTCTCTCCTTTCCTCCCTCCCTTATTCCTTCCCTTTCTCCCCCCTCTGTCTCTCTGTCTCCCTCTCTCTTTCATCCTTTCTCCCCTCCCTTGTCCCCTCCCTTCTCTTCCTCTTTACCCTCTCCTCTCCTCTCCTGTCTTTTCTGCCTCTTTTCTCTGTCTCTCTGTTTGTTTTTCTCTAACTCTGTTTGTGTGCCTTTCTCTTTTTCTCCTCTTCCTGATCTTTCCTTCTTTCCCTATACCTTCCTTTTTATTCTTTATCCTCTTATTCTTTATTTCTTCTCTTTTTCCCTTGCCTTTTTCTCTCTCCCTGTTCCCCTTCTTTTTTTTCCTCTCCCTTTATTTTTGGTCCTCCCTCTTTCCCCCTTTCATTTCCTCTCTTCCTGTTTTATCTTCTCTCTTTTTCTCCTTCTCATCTACCTGAGCAACTCATTAAGATTAAAAATTCTTAAGCAAGGAGCATAAATTTAGATCTGAAAGGGATCTTAAGGGTCATTTATTCTAATCCCCTCATTTTGCAGATATGTAAACTAAGATTGAGATGAAGTGACTTGCCCAATGGAAGGGCATACCTAGAATAGAAACTCAGATCTTTTGACTCTAAAATGAGACCTTTCCCCTGCCCTTCTTCCTTGTATTCACTTTCACAAGAGTTTCATTTTCTATTTTTCTTTGTTTCCCCAATGCCCAGCAGAGTGCCTGGCATGTAGTAGGTTCTTAATTAAATAGCATCAACAATGATAAGAATAACTAATATTTATGTAGCATTTACTTTGGGCAGGCAATGTATTAAGCATTTTACAATCATCTCAATAGATCTTTAAACTGCTTTTAACTGTTTTTTCTTTCTTTTTAAATCTTTAATGAAGGATCTTAATGGGGAAAGACTAAAAAAAAAGATATATAAAGGTATGAATATAATGGAAGACCAAAGGATATTTATAAGAAAAAACAATCAAGGGGGAGTGAGATGCAAAGGAAGTTACCTAGCAATGAGTTTGGTAGTGAAAATGTCCTGCCACAAATGCACTATCCCATAATCTTGACCTCTCTTTGAGCTTGTCCCCTTATCAGTAAGTGTCTCCTAGCTTCTGGAATGAACATATCTGAGAGTGTACGAGTGGGTTCAGAATATATTATCAAAGATTGTTGTTCACTCTTCATGACCCATTTTGCACTTTTCTTGCCAGAGATAAAATGGTTTGTTATTCCTTCTCTAGTTCATTTTATAGATGAGAAAACTAAGGCAAACTGGGTTAAGGACATTCAAGGTCACACACCTAATAAGTGTCCGAAGCTGCATTTGAACTCAGATCTTCCTGATTCTAGGGACCTGATGCTTTGAACAATTGTCCATTTCCTAATTTTATTGTTTGGGTTAAACACTGAGTTGATTTGGACCTCCTCTTCCTGTCTGAATTTAGCTCCCCTGGAATGCAGACTCAGACTTGTATATTTGAATACAGTTCTAAAGTGTTCCTCAAATAATCTGATGATCAATCCACCTTCTGTCCTAGTGGCTCCAGGCCACTCAAAATCCCCTTGGCTAAACTCTTCAGAACCCTGTGCCAGGTATGAGGCAGAATAGGAGGTCTTCAGGGATGCCTCTTTCCAATTCTCCCTTTCACATACCTCTCATGAAGATGAGCCACTGAGGAAAGCAGTTTCTCTCTTGAAACTCTGGCCTACCATTTAACTCAGCAGAGGCCAGAGAGATGAATGAAGTTCCCAGTCACTTGGGCCATTAATTGTCAAGTTTCTGTCACTTATAAGGGACCCAAGGAAAAGACAGCTTGATTTCCTTATTAAGGCAACATGGAATAGTAGAAAATGTGCTGATTAAGATCAGAAGGCCTGGATTTAAATCCCACTCTTCTTACTTATTACATGTTTGTGCCTAAATGTCCCTGATTATGAAAGGAGGAGATTGGACTACATGACCTTTGAGGTCACTTTTAGTTCTAAATCTATAATCCTAAAAATTATTTTAGAAAGCTGAAGCGATGAACCTTTTCAAGGTGACTAAAGCCTCAATACTTAAGGGTGCCTATGAGATCAAAATTTGTCTCTGCTAAATTATTGATCATGTATCTGCAGCCTTTGATTCCATTGTTCTGCCTACAAACCTAGAACCCTCCCAAACTAATTTTTTTGGTATCATCAAAACATTGTCCATATTTTTCCAGTGATACTATTGCTCAAACTTTCCTTCTTGTTTGTTTGTATTGGGATTATCAGAATGACGTCCTACTTTCCAAGGATTCTTCCCCGCAGTCATCAAGTATTGGATATATAGGTAAAAAAGTAAAGGCTTTGGATCCTGACCCAGATTCTTACTCTCTGTGTAGTCCTGGGCAAATACCTATCCTCTGTGGGATTCAGTTTTTTTTTAATTTACAAAATTAAAATATTTTATGAGATGTCATTTAAGGTCCCTTCCAGTTCTAATCTAAGATCCTGCAGTCTTGGTTCTGTCTTTGCCATTAATCTACCACATAACTTTGGGAAAGTTAATCAATCAAAAGGTATTCATTAAGTCCCTACTGTGTTTCAGGCCTCAGGATATAACTACAGAAAAGAAAATTGACAAGGACTTCTTATTCCAATTGGGGTAGTCAAGAAGTAAATATAAACATATATGTAAGTTAATAAACGTGATAGAGTAAATAGAGACAATATCTCAGATTCAGAGAAATCTGGACTCAGTTGTGACTATTGCCATATACTAGTTGTGAGATCCTAGATGAGTCACATTCAAGGATCCAGGTAGCTCTCTTAGACTAGTTGTTATGAATAGGTTGCTGACCAGAGAAGGTAACAATATGCAACAATAACTGTAATTTCTTCATATTAATTACATTACTGATCAAAACCCTTATTTCTGTTCTCTGCTTATCTTCTCCCCAAAAATCCTGTAAATCATGGATTAGATGGAAATTTTGCCACGGAGAAGGATAGACAGACAGACAGACACACACACACACACACACACATACACACACACACACACAGAGAGAAAGAGAGAGAGAGAGACATTGCTTTGTAAATACCCATCCCTATTCAGGGAAGAAATAGGAAAAAGCTTGAAAGAAAAAGCCATCTTGGAGGAAAAAATATGACCCAAAGATGTGCTACAAGGAAGGAAACAAAACTCAAAAAAGGCAAGTTCAATCTCATCATGGAGCTTGAAATGAGTTAGGAAATATGAATCAAAGCATGGAAGTGTACCAGGAAGGAACCAATAGAAACTGTCAATCTTGCACCATTTCTCTTAAGACACAATTCTTCTTGTTGCTGCTGTTGCATGAACAACAAACCCTCTCTGCCTCACTACAGTAGCACTACCATGGTCTCAGACAGTATCTACTCTAATTCATGGGCATGGCCAAGTTCAAGTGTGTCATTTGTTGCATTGGTTAAACCCATAGTAATGAGCTATTGAATGACAGATCTGGGACGGTCATGAAGTTGATCAAACTAAGCAGGCTGATTTCATTCTATTTCAATCAGTTTAGTGATACATCAACCAGCTCTTCACAATGATTGTCATGTAAGCAAAAAGAAAAAAAAAATAATCCCATTCTGGCTTTTCCATCTGACAGAATAACCCTGTCCTTACCATCCTTCCATCCTCCTGCCTAGTACCATTTTCCTTGGTGCCTTTTATATTTCCTGGAACCTTCAAGATCAAGGGAGAGAAGATGGTGAAGTGGATAGACTTATAGGCTCGGAGTTCGGGAAGACCCATCTTCATGAGTTCGAATCTGACCTCAGATACTTCCTATCTATGTACCCTGGGCAAGTCACTTAACCTTGTCTGCCTCAGTTTCCTCATCTGTAAAATTAGTTGTAAAATGAGAAGGAAATGGCAAACCAATCCAGTATCTCTGCCAAAAAAAAAAAACAAATGGGGTCATGAAGAATTGGACACTCAATAACAACAGCAATAACAATATGCCTTATACTTTCTAGGCTACAAACTTTTGTTTTCCCAGCTAATTGGTGCCTCCTCATCTGTAATGTCAGATGGGGGAAACAGATGAGATGGAGTAGGATATTCCCCCTTCCCGACAACCTCCCTGGCAATCTTTAGCTTCCCAGGGCAGTCTCTGTTTCATGGAGTGGTGGATAATGACATCTGGGTGATACAATGGAGCCCAGAAAATGAGTTCAAAACCCGTGTTGGATGATTGCTTCTATGTAACTTGGGCTTCAGTTTTCTCATCTCTAAAATAGTTGTAATATCAGCACTTGCTTCACAGGGTTGTTATGAGGGGCTAATGAGAGTATAGGGATATATTACACATTTTACCATGCATAAATATATGCACACACATATGTATTTTGTTATATTGACTACAACCATGGATGTACATGTATGTATATATCCAAGTATATATCTGTGTAAAAATGTTCTTTGCTTTGCAAAACTATAAAACATTGTATCAATACTATTATGATATTGGTGATGATGATGATGATGATGAAGGACCCAGAAATCTTACCCATCCATCTGGTGAAAACCTGGAATGTCAATATACCAAATCTAGGAACAACCAATTATTAGGCCATTGTGAACAATGATCATTCCTAAGACTCTTTAGTAACATCTTTTCTTGTATCTCTTGCCTGCCCTTCTCTGTCCTGCTCCGGAAGTGTTGATCCCAGCCTCTAGTGTGGAGTTACCAACTATCTTACTTTCTAAGAAGTAACTGCTGTGTTCATTTAAGGTTAAGCCTTTGGTTATCTGTCAAGTAACCTCCCCTTGTTGCATCTGACTTCCCTTTAATGATCTCATGGATGACTGCAGGCTGTTAATCAAAAAGCATTTATTAAACTCCTACTATATTCCAGGTGCAAAGAATACAAAGGGAAAAAGGAAAATTTTAACCTTCAAGGAGTCTACAGACAACCAGAGGAGAAAATATTTACATTCACAGTAATATACAAATAAGATTGCCAGTAATTTAATGGTTGGAACATTAGTTGCTGAAGACATCATGACCTCTCTTCAGTGGGCTTACTCTAACTCTTCTTCAAAATCTATTTAAATCTCAGCAATGGAACACAAGAGTGAATGAGTGATCCTAATTTTCTTATTCATAGTCCCCTAAGATTCAGATTTGGAAGGGACTTCTGAACGATTGCAGCGTAACCCCTAAAAATCCATTTCAATGGTGATTTTGAAGATAAAGAAACTGAGGCACAGTGTCAGTATGATTTTTTGCAGATTCCCACTAGAAGTACAGAATAGAACTGGGATTTGAACTCAGGTCCTTGAGCCTCAAACTCAGAGCTCTTTTCATTACAGCAAGTGACCTATTTGGACTGATTACCTCACATTTTATAATTTACCTCAGAGTAATCAGTCTAGTCATCCAAGTCTCCCCTGTCTAGGAAAATAGAAAAATGGGGACATACTTAAAAGGTCAGCAATTGAGTAGAAATGACTAGTCATCCTTAAGTTGTTCTTTGCAGCCCTTATCCATTTTCCAATTAATGCTCTATGAGACCTTAAGACTAGAGAATCACAAAGTTCCTTCTGAATTGTCAATGCATGCTCAAGTTGGTGAGGTTTGTTCTTTTTAAATATCACAAGCCAGTCACACTTAACTCCTATTTCTACTTCTTGATTAAACATTAAAGGTTTGCAGTGGCTCAGCAGAACTCAAAGCTGTCTATTAACTTACAATCTCACTAAATTCATAAATCTAATTTGGTACTGGCACAATGCCAGGAGCAAATGTATGATTAACTTTTTTGGGAAATATCAGGGCTGGAAATTCAAATTCTTCTAATGTTGCTGCTTTTCTCTTTAATTGATTGATTTAACAGAATTCCTAGGGGCTGCTCATAGATTTCCCTAGGGTGGGGAAAAGGGAAAGGGAATTAAAAGAAGAATGAAAGAAAGTTCAACTCCTTTCAGGTATTTTCTTGAGAAAATTCATTCACGATAGGGAATAAAAACAAGATGTGAAACCTCAGCTGACCTCAAACTTCTAGAGTCATAAAATGCTAGAATAACATAGAATACGGAAATATTAAAATATGGACTGCCATCCCATAGAGACCATCTGGTACTGGAGAATCAATCAATCAATATTTATTAAGTACCTATTATGTATCAGAGCCAAGTAGATGGAGCAGTGGATAGAATATTGGGCTTAGAATCTGGAAGACTCATCTTCCTGAGTCCAAATTTGGTCTCAGAAATCCATTAACTATGTGACCCTGGGCACTTAACTCTGTTTGCCTTGGTTTCCTCTTTTGTCAAATGAGCTGGAGAAGGAAATGACAAAACACTCTAGTATCTTTGCCATGAAAAATCCAAATGGTTTCATGAAGAATTGGAGTGACTAAAAAAAAAATTAACAAAATTAAAATGTAACAGGTGAGCTGAGTGCTGAGAAACTATTATCTCTAGCATCAGGGGATATGAGTTCAAAACTCACCTTAGATACTTTGTATTCCTTCCTCTTAGTTTGCTCTTCTGCAAAATGAGAGGAATTCACTCAAAGGTGCCTGAAATTACTCCAGGCTCCAGAAGTTGGATTCTCTGATCTCATTTGAAGCTCCCATCACATGCTCATGGAAGGAATAAGCTAGAATGTAAGCATATTATTAGAACAAAAAGTGTCAGGAGATTGAATGTCCAAGCTGGAGGAAATGCCCCCCTTCCTTATATAAAAATAGAAGCTAAACCCCTGAAATTCAATGGGACTTGGCCAAAATCACTCAAATGATAGCCAAGGATAGACCCCGTCTCCTCACCTTCCACTCAGTGTCCTCTCCTACTAAAAGCTGCAATCATGGTGTACATTCAGACTTCCAGACTGTCACCCGCTTGACAGCAACACAGTTCCCATGTCACTCGTTTCAGCCCAAAGCTGTTTCTCACACCCACTTGCAAACTGAAGAAAGTTTATTTTTGTAGAGAACTTGCAGATCAGGGAGGGGAGAATATTGTGCTCAGCTTGACCTGTGAAAATTTGATTTCTGTTTCATGAGCAAGAGCCAAACACCAGGAGCTGCCAGATGCTTATATTTCTCCTAGACCAGATGGAAACCAGGGGGTTGTTTTCTCAAAGGTCAAGTGGTGAATGACGAGTTTCTCACCAAGCTCTCGGCAGGGTATATTTGTGGCATCTTGAGCATCATCGCTCAGCTAAAAGAACTGGGTTTTGATTCTCTGGAAGGTGGACAAGTACTGAGTTGGTGAACTGGGAAAATTCTAGATAGGACAAAATTGTCAAGGAGGCCAAGCTTGTCTGTCTTGCCTTCCCAATTCTGTCTCGTAGGCACCCGTTTTTAGGCAACCCTAATTTTTCCCCAACAGGTTTGGGGAAGAGGAGAAACTGTTCTTAGAAAAGCATTTTTTCTAGCAGTCATTTTCACTTTAGTGAGAATTTGATGCATGTCCTTTCTCTCAAGGTTGTATGAAATTGAAACATATCTTTACAATCAATTAAATGATTGGAGAAATATTTCTACAAGCAGGGGGTTTGCCCTGTTTATACAAAATCACATCATGAAAGCAGTTGGAAATGTAATTTTCCTAAGTGTAGCACTGACCCTTATTCCTTATTAAAATTAAAAATATGTCTGGCTTTTTAAAAAACTACAGTTAACAACAACAATATTTATATATTTCTTTAAGGTTCTTTAAGAAATTTTCATGTTATCTAAGCAGTTAATCTTTCTGACAGCCTGTGAGGTAGAGGCTGTTATTATCATCTCCAGTTTCCAGATAAAGGAATTGAGGCTAAGGGATGTTAAGTGACTTGTACATGGTTATCTACTTGGTTATTTACTTGGTAAATAACTTGTCTAAGGCAAGCTTTGAATCCTATGTCTAGTGCTTCACATGCTGTATTACTTAAATTCCTAAGAATTGTATAGTTTGGGGGGAGGGGAGAGAACCTTTCCTCTTCCCTAAGGAATGAGAGGGGGAGGAAATCACTAAGATGAAGAAACCAAAGAAGGGAAGGATAGGAGTAAATGACTACTGAGCTGGCCTTGGAGTTAGTATGATCTGAATAGAAGTCCTGCTTATGACAAGGATTGTGGGATCATGGGCTAAACATTTAACTTCCCAGGGACCCACATAATTCTCTTAATCTTATAGATGAAACACTGAAGGAAAGAGGGAAAGGAATGAATAAAGAGAAAAGGTAAGGAGAGAGGGAGGAAGGAAGGAAGAGAGGGAAGAAGGGAGAAAGGAAGAGAGGGAAGAAGGGAGAAAGGAAGAAAAGGAGGAAAGAGGGAGGAAGGGAAGGAAGAAAGAAATAGAAGGAAGGAGAGAAGAAAGGGGAAACGGAAAGGAAGAAAGGGAGGGAGGGAAAGAAAAGAGAAAGGGAGAAAGGAAAATGGAAATGAAAGAGGGAGGGATGGAAGGAAAATAAGGAAGGAAGGAAGAGAGGAAGGAAGGAAGAAGAAAGGAAGGAAAAAGGAAGAAAGAGAGGAATGAAGAAAGGAAGGAAGGAAAGAAGGGATGGAAAAGGAAAGAAGGAGGAAAGGAGACAAGCTTTTACTAACTACTTACTCTGTACCAGACACTGTGCTGACCACAGGAATAACAAATGCAAGCAAAAAAAAAAAAAAGAAAGACAGTTCCTAGCCTTACTTTCTATTATTTACTTTCTTTCGGAGGTATTTAACACACACACAAAAAAAAGATAGAAAAGGGAGGGACCATGTTTTGGAAGTCCAGAAGCCAGTACCTAGGTTAAGAGTAGAATGAAGGCTGATTTAGGACACTCCACAAAATGGAGACTCCAGGATGAATTCATCAATCAGATAGTGGGGCAGACTTTATTGAGAGCTGTTCCAGGCTGAGAGAAGTCACAGGTGTGAGTGAATAATTACCAGGCAACAAGGCCCCAGGTGCTGAAGGAAGTTTTAGGATGAGAGGAAATATCTTGGTGCAGAAGTCCTGCACATCAATGAAACTACAGTCTAGTTCAAAGCCAGTATTTATCTATTAAGTTCAAGTATATGTGAGTATAGTCAATACAAACACACACACACACACACACACACACACACACACACACACACACACGGAGATATCTCTACATATAAATCAATGAAATACAGCTTGGCTAAAAACCAATACTTATCTAATGAGCACAAATGTCTTTATATACATACATACATTTATGTAAAATCAGGGCTAAATGAATGATGCAGATGCTAAGTCCAAAAGCATTTTATAAGATAGATTGTTATGGGTTGAGGAGACTCCATCGAGGCACTGGAACTCAAGAGAAAAGAGACACAGGGATTCCAAACAGCAAACATTAGCAGGAGTAGTCAGGAAAGCACTTAGAATTCTGGGAGAAAGGCTCCTCTGGGCAGTAATTAATTTGAGAAAATGAAGAGCAGACTGGAGAACCTTGAGCTCCAGACTAAGAAAATGAGACTTTACCCTGTAGATTTCAAAGAGCCCCTGAAGTTTGTCAAGGAGGCAAGTGACCCCATCTTCCAAGCCAGCCAGGGAGTGTTTGGGGAAGATGTATTTGGCAGTGCTTAGCAGCAGGGGGCAGTGGAGAGCTGTGCCTTAACCAATATGAATATGAGGTACAATTTTCTGCCTCAGCTTCTTGCAGATTTCAACCTTAGCACTCAGGGATGAGGGAGCAGAGGGCAGCATACCAAACAGAGAGCCATATTCAAAACCAAACTCATTATCTTTTCCCTAAAACCTGCTTCCTTTTCTTACTCTTCTGTTTTATTTGATGATGCACTCTCCAAGTCATACCAGCCTATTTTGATTTTTTCAAACCTCAGTTATCTTGGGGAGAAAGTATGACACGTAGATGAAGATCCTCTCCAGCTTCAGAAGACTTGGTTTCAAATCTGGAGTCTACTCTCTGGTCACCTTGGGATTGGTTTCCTCATCCAAAATAATGAAGACAATGGGAAAAGCAGCCTCCTGAGGGTTCCTTCCAGCTCTCAATCTATACATGTATGAAAACTCCAAGAGACGAATATAAAGGTCAAGTGTAATAATTCTCAGTCATTAGTCTCTATTCCTAGCTGTATTCTTTCTCCCACCACCACCAAAAAAAAAAAAATGGCAGCCAGCTCTAATGCCCTCCATAGAACTGATCAATCTATCTCCATTTGGTTATCAGGAAGCTAAATCATTTTAAGAACTCACAGGGATTCAGGAAACTGCTAGTTCTCTCTAAGAAAGGCAAGGAAATTAGACCCTTCTTTCAAGGAGTGTATTTTTGATGATCAATTGATAATCAACACCTTTCCATCCCATGGAAATAGTAGTGAATGTGCAGACAATTCAAATACTGCCTCTTTCTCTTCATGTGTGACTGTGGATAAACCATTTAATTGATGATTAATGGGAGAACCTTTAAATTCTATTTTAGATACCGTATGACCCAGAACAAGTCACAATATCCCTGGGCTTCAGTTCTCTGAGATATAAAATGAGTCCATTATAGCTCTAAATCTATGATCTGTAACTGGAAAATGCCTCTGTTTGTTATATAAAGACCTTTATAATTTGGGCCCAACCTACCTTTCTAGACTTATTAAATATTACTCTCTCTATCTCTGCCTGTATATCTTTCTTTGTCTCTGTTTCTCTCTGTGTCTCTGTCTCTCTCTTTCTTTCTCTCTGTTTTCCTCTCTCTATTTCTCTCCAGATTATTGAGGTTAAATGACATGCCCAGGGTCACCCAGCTAGTAAGTATCTCAGGTCAGATTAATTTTAGGACCTCCTATTTTCAGGACCAGTGCTCTATGCACTGTACCATCTAACTTCTCTCACTTCTGTGAAGGTTCAGTTTCCTCATTTGTAAAAAGAGAAGGTTGGACTTCTACAATTCCCTCCAGCTTTGACTTTATAATCTATGATTCAGTATAGGGAAGGTTGCCAAGTAAGCAAGCTAAAATTGGAAACAGGAGACCTGGGATCAAAATCAAGCACATTCACTGTCTTTTTAGATATGGACAAATTATTTCAACTCCTTAAGCCTCAGTTTCCTATATCTATAAAATTGAAATAATAGAACTATTTACCTCCCTTACCAGGTTCCTTTGAAGAAAACACTTTGTAAACCTTAGGGGACTGTGTGTGTTATACATGGATTCATCATTATTTATGTCTTAGACTCCCACAGAGCAATGAAAAAAAAAAGATTTGGAGACAGAAGACTTACATTTTAGCTCTAGGAGTTTGAACTAAATGACTGTGTGACTTTGAGGAGGTGATTTGACCCCTCTGGGCTTCAGTTTCCCCATCAGTAGACTGAGAAGCATGGGCAGGATGATCTTCAGGGTCCCTTCTAGATCTAACATTTTGTGGTTCTATTATTTTCTCAGACAAATCCAGGTTGAGCTGACAGCTGGGCTCCCTGCTGTTTTGGCCCTAACCCAATGGAGGGACTCTACTGGTGGGAATTTCAGGCTCACTGGCAGCCTGAGGAGGAGGGTCTTTTGAAGAGGCAGGGTTTTCTGCCACCCTGCTTATAAGGAGGAGCCTATTCATGAGACAGTCTCTTGTGCTTGTAGTGGAAGAAAGAAACCTGGGTTAAAGGGAAAAAATAGATTTTAAAAGAACTAAGATATTGAAAGGGCAGGAGACAGTGAGGGAGGGAGAGAGGAAGGAAGAAAGAGAGACATTCAGACAAACAGAGTCAGAGACAGAAACAGAGAGGGAGAGGGAGACAGAGAAAGAAATACACAGAGAGACACACAGAGAAAGAGACAGAGGAACAGAGAAATTACAAAAAGAAAAAGACAAAAACGGAGTCAAGGAAGTTTTCCTCTTTGCTTTCTCCTTATTCTGGTATCTAGTTATGTATTTAGTCTTATTCACTTATGAATAGGAAGAAAAACAGAAATATGACAGTTTCCCAACAGATTCTGGCTGCATGAAACATTTCCAGGAGCACAAGTCATTTAAGTCTGGTTAGTTATGCCAGCAGCTGGAATTTGGACAGCTCCCACTTTCAGTAACCTTCATTAATCTTTGAAACTCAAAAGTTCTCACTCTCATTTCCTAAAGACAAGAGGGTTGTTCAAAATTGTATTTGAGCTAGTGGTAAATATTTTTGTTTGCTTGTATTTTCTTTTGCCTCTAGATCTCCTGAAATTCATCCCTTTCTTTCATAATTCTTTGATGCTTAGAAGGGAAAATCATTTTCAGCTTTAAAGAGATTTTGCTTTTATAGATTTGTGATTAATAAGTGATTGGATGCTGTTTACATTCAGAATGTCTTTTTCTTTTAAATTATGAATTTGAGATTTCAGTATTTGGGGTCTTAGGGAATCAGGATCAGGCAAATGTAACCCCACAACTCTGTTGGTTTCCCCATAATGCTAAATGAGTCCTAAGTACCTAATCTTACTGTGGAATGAAATGTAAAATAAAAGGTTTGAGATGGAAAAGGCAAGGGAGAAACACCAGTATGATAGAACTTGGTCAGGAGGAGAGGAAACAGTGGTGTTCCTTACCTAGCTGGTACAAACTACAGATACTCAGTGGGGAAGAGTCAGATGGTAGTGACTGTGATAGGTGTGAACCAAATTTCAACCAGACAAAGCTCAGCTGGCATAACACCAAGAGGGAGAAAAAAGGTCAAAAGAAGCAGTACTGGGGAACTCAGTCTGAGATAAATGATAGTACCCAACACTAGCAGAAGGAAGAAAATTAAGAGGAAGACCAAAGTCTCTTACTTTAATTTTAAACCATTGGCAGATCAGAATAGGAAATAAATTGGAATGGAGCAAAGACACGAAACTGGGCAAATGGGGATGGAGATGGTATCAACACTAAGGCAGGATCCAGACTAGGTCTCTAGGTAACATCACCCCATCAATCAGCACTTATCGAGCACTTATTTTATGCCAGGCTATTGTGTTGGACATAGGAGTTACAAAGATAACAATGAAATGGTGTCTGCCCTCAAGAAGCTTAAATTCTGTTAGGGAAGATAATTTGTAATTATCAGAAGTTCCTCACGATACAGATTGTGCTTCTGAAGCCCAGTGTCCAAGTTCAGGTCCTTGAAAGTATACTAAAGATAACTTCATCTTGCAGGGGATAGTTAAAAAGATGACTTAACTATCTATTTTGGTCTTCAATGGGAATCTTCCAAGTAAAAGTTAGAGGTCATTGGAATATATCCTAGATGAATAGGGCCAGGATCTTTGGGTTCTGGTTGAATCTATATGTTGGTGGGAAGAAAGAGAATAAGGAAAAGGTTGTAAGTAGTGAGAGATGGAAGAGAGGGAACATGTGAGAAATTGTTTTAAATAGGAAAAAAACAGCCTATTGGCTTTTGGTAAATTTAGGGGGGGAAATCATGTGGTTCACTACATTCAATTATACATTAGCGATTTGGGCAAGATTACTCCCTAAGCAATTAGAGGGACATACCTTTGCCTCTTTAGCTTGTTGGTTTGTTCATTGGTGCCTCACTGAGAGCCCAGGGGATCCTCCTGGGTTTGGTCTCCATCAGCTAAGACTGGCTGGATTGGGACTGATGGAGAGGAAAAGGTAGATTCTTCTTGAGAAGCAGCACCTCTGTGCCTGCAAAGAAAAATAAATAATAGACAGATCGCTCTCACTCATTTTGCACTTTTTCAACTTTTCCTTGTTAAAAAGATAAATCACATTGCAGCAGAGTAGACCTGGTGTTTAAGTGGAGCTTGAGGGAGTCTGTGCATGTTCTCCATTTCCTTTCCCAGGGACTCTCCCTGGGAATCGTTAATGTTAGCTTTGGGATAGAAAATATATGTACTAAACAAATTTATGACTTCTGAAGGTCTCAGAGTGGACTTAGCCAATCCAAATAAAGTCAACAATCAGGACAATGACAAAAGTCCTACAGACAGGAACAAACATGCTTACTCACTTGGTAAAAGTTGGATATTTATTGCAATGTTTCTGAATATCAACCAAGAGAAAGATAGATAGCATAATGAATAGAGTGCTGGCTTTGGAGTCAAGAAGACTTGACTTCAAATATGGACTCAGGTATTTACTAGCTGTGTATCCTGGGCAAATCACTGAATCTCTGCCTCAGTTTCCCCATCTGTAAAATGGAGATCACATCAGCATTTATATCCCAAGAATCTTTTGAGGATGAAATCGGATAGTATTTATATATTTACTGTGCAACCTTTAAAGTATTATATAAAGACTATCATTCTTTTGGTTTCTCAATCAGATCCTAGCTTTTTACGAGTTATGGTGGGCCAGTTGACCTGGTTGCCTCACAGATAACTCTCAAATTCTCTAAACTCTCAATTCTACAATGAAAGGTGGTTGCTGAACACTTTCCTTCTTAAAGGACATTCTAGAGATGTCTCCATGCCTGTGACCTCTTCCGACAATCGGTGAGTTCCTCCTAAGAACTTCCATTTAAGAAAGCACTTATGACAGCTATGCTCACCTCTAATAGGAGTTCTCTTTCTTCACTAGAATGTAAGCTCCTTGAGATCAGGGACTGTCTTTTCTTTTGCTTATCATTGTGTCTGCAGGTAGGAAGCATTTACAATCTGTTATAATTTGGGGGGGAAAAGATGACTTAACTATCTCATGCTGCCAGAGAAGCAATATGTATTAAAAATAAGATTTGGGGAGCAAGAAATGAGAACCTTACCTCTCCCTGTTATTCATTCAGTGAAGGGCTGATGAGAAAAAGATATTTAGTAGTTGGAGATATTATATATCTCCAACATGTGTTTTTCCCTTCCAGGAGAGTCCAAGAACTTAAGTAGTATCCCAAGACTGAATATCTTTGGGTGTGAAAGTCTTTGAGTCTAAATGGTTTGTGTATTTGGTATTAGTAGAGATAAAAGAAAGATTCTTCTGAAACACTGGGGAGTTGCTTGTTCAGTGGACTTAAAACTATGTTTGACTACTGGACAATGACTAAATCACAGAGAGACGCTAAGAGTCTAGGAGACACTTATACTGAACTCTATTACCCTGCTTTCAACACCGAGTTAGTTCCCTTCCATGGACAGCTTATGGGCTATTTGAATGTTTTATATGTTTTCCATATTGGCTTTATACACTCCATTGAATCCTTTATATTATCTGAATTTTTTGCAGAGTGAAATAAAGGCCATATTCTACCTATACTGCTATTTAAATGCTTGTATAGGAGCTGAGGATCCTGTTACCTACAGTTTTGAAAATTTAGACACAAGCTATATTTGAGTTATGAGTGGAGACTTTATTGGAACAAATTCTGGGTAGGAGAAATTAGCTAAAGAGAACATGAACACATTTGTACCTGTCCTCCAGGTCAGATGTAACTCTCTTAAGGTGAGAAAGGTCTGGGCCAAAACTTACAAATAATTCATTATTGTGTTCCCAATTATTTTCTGTGTGATTTAGAGTTAGTCATTTAATAATGTTTTTTCCCTTTAGGTTCAGGACCTTTGGAATTTTTTCTGTATAGATAACTTTCAGTACAGAAGCTTTTTCCCCTTAAGCATAACAGCAGCTTTCCTGTAGCTCAGGTAGTCATCAGAAGCACCAAAAACCTAAATAATTCATCCATGGTCATAGAGCTAGTAGATGTCATAAGACGAGGAACCTCAGTTTTCTTGATTTCTTGGTAAGCTAATCTAGGTATCTCTGAGGGGAGGACTTCAGTGAAGTGGGAAGCTGGGAATAGGGAAATTATAATTAGAAAGTCAATCATAGAGCCATAGATTTTGAGGTCAGTTGACATCAATGAGGCAGCTAGGTGGTGCAATAAATAGTATCAGCCCACTAGGCAGGAGTACCTGAGTTTAAATCCAGCCTCAGACTTTCTTTATCTGAGGGACCCTGGGCAAGTCATTTAACACTGTCTGCCTCAGTTTTCTCCTCAGTAAAATAAACTAGAGAAGGAAATGGCAAACTATCCCAGGATCTTTACCAAGGAAACCCCAAATGGGATCATGAAGAATCAGACATGACTGAAATGACTGAACAACAACAATATTATCAGCAACTTTAGTTGACATCACAATTATCTGATGCAAGTTATGGGACACTGTGATCTCAGGAGGTCCAATGGGGAAGAACAACATGTATAATAGTGTCAGTAGATTGTAGCATGCCGACAATGGTTACTTGAGAGCAAAATGTATCATGCAAGACTCGCATGCTGTAATTCATCTCCACAATGCAATACCTCCACAATGCAAATATTCTCCTCCCTGGAGCAGATTGCAGCCTACCTATACCTTCTTGTTCCATGTGGCTCTTCCTGTTCCCCCCAATAAATCCTATACTATAAGGTTCACTCAACATGTTGAAAGCTTTCCTTTATTTCCTTTATCCTTGACCTTACAAGGAGACCAATGGAGTATATAAGCTGTCTCTTCTTTCTTCTCATTGCAGAACTTGTTCACCTCTCTTTCTAGTCTGATGTGTCTTAGATGATATTTTCTTCACCAGAGCTATCAAATTCAGTCCCTAGACTCCTAGTGGCAGCAAAACTCCAGGGTGCAGCCTAACCAGATTAGAATATAATTGGGAAATATTTAACAAAAAATAAAAATACAATGTAGCAAAGGCACTGTTAATTTGTGGCTTAATAAACCAATTTGGAGCCAACAGGGATCCATTTTTATTTGATTTTGATACTATTGTTCTATGTAATATTAAAGGTATAAAAGTCACGAAAACATCACTGAAGGAATGTAAAAGTAAAGGAGTTGTCCTAAACACAACGCTAAGTTTGGAGTCAGGAAGACTGATTCCAACTTTAATGAATTAGCCAGGTGACCATGGGCAAGTCACTTAATCCCTAATTACCTCAATTTTCTCTTCTGGAAAATGGGGATGTTAATAGCATCTACCTCCCAGGGTTGGGGTGAGGACCAAATGAAGTAATAATTTAAAGTATTTAGCATAATGCCTGGTACATTCATTATTCATTATTATTTATTATTATCATCATCATCAATGTCAGAACAGATGGATAGCCACAGAATATGAAGATCCTTAGATGGAGGCTACCCCAAAATTAAGATCTTCTATGGGGAAATGATGTGTGTATGTTGATACTCCCTCCCTCAACCTTCTTTGCCCTTGTATTGGAGGGCTGGAAATCTCCCAATGTCATCCTTTATAAAAAGCAGAAACTAGATTTTTAACCCTCTGCACTTCACATCTGCTTCAATATCATGGAGCAAGACATTCCCCCGTTGGTACTCCCTAGTGTCCTAGACCTTCCCCTACCTCCACCACCCCCCCCGTACCCAACACAGAAGCATTTTATTCCATAATGCTGAAACCAGGCAGAGCAGCAGATACAAAATGAAGTAATTTGACAGTGCATCTTTATAAAGTATGACTGTATTTGTTTTGGTCACTGAGCTGGTGAGAAGCCATATACCACTTTGTTTTTATCATCTATGGCATGGGGTTAACAAAGTAAAAGTCACAGAAAAGACAAAACTCACATATGCCCATAAAATAACAGAGAAATAGAAATATGCCGGCAATTCCAGAGAAATCACAAGGTAACATGGATCAGAGATAAATGAGCGGACAAACTGTTAGGACAATGGAAATCCTGAGCTGAGATTTGAACTTTGACAAGGATGAGAAAGGTTTCTGAAGTGAGATGAGCCTCCAAGTTAAGCTGGAGATGGAGGAATAAAAGAGCAGAGGGAGAAGGGTACTAAAGGATTCTACTGACAGTGAGAAGCCCATTTCTTGCGGAGTGGAGAGTTTGTGCAAGGAATGGCAATTAGAAGGGACATCCTCTGACAGAACAGAGGAGCTACACAGCCAATGTATGTTAGAGGCAGCACACATGAATCGGTGTTTTCTTCACATTGAAACGAGCTCACTATCTACTATCCAAACTGCCTTCCATTCAAAAGTCTCTATAGCCCAGAATTTTGTGATCAAGGGCATGATCATTGTGTCTCCATGCTCATGGTCATCTGATGGATGTCAGTCATATCTCCCTTCTGCCCTGGTCTTCTCCATCTTAAAAAGAGCTCCTTAAATCTGAATAGAGTTGCCCCTTTCTGAGAAGACAAAGGAGAAATACATCATTTAGGACATTGAAAAACAGATTGGGAGAAGCACCAAGAAATATACCAAAGGATCAATTTCTTCTCAGCCCTTGGGCAACACATTCACTCACTCTACCCATTTCCATCTTTAGCCACTGCAACAGCCCAGGATGTGATTAATCTATTCTCTGGGCTGAGTTTAGTCCAAAGGCTCCCCCAGTCTCCCAGGAATTCTCTCTAAATGCATTTTTTGAAAGTAAAGTCTTTTTTTTAGCCAAGGGTTGGGGAAAAAAATAACAACAATAATACAACCTAAATCCAATTTTCAATGTAGCTTTCACAAAGAGGGGAAAGAGCCCACATCTCAGGGCCCATAGCCCAGCAGACGGTTTGCCATTTTTGTTTCGATACAGTTGTTCTGTAATTCAAGGAGTAGCTCAAATGGGAAAAGCTGTCCATAATTGCTGGCAGGGCGAACGGTCTGCATTAATGGAGTGTAGGAAAAGTCTTTGGGGAGAGAACATTAGAAAAATGGCAGGCTGGGGTTAAGACTCAGGAGGGTTATTTTTTATTTGTGCAGGAACAAATTTCAGATCCTTTTTTTTTTTCTTGCTTAGATTTTTTTTGCCTTCAAAGCCCCAGATGAATAGAAAAAAAAAGTGAGCTGAATTGGTTCCAATTTTCAGTGAGAGTGCAATTCCAATTGATTTAAAGTAGAGAGCAACACAGGTAATGATCACAGAAAGAGCCTGGAATTAGTCAATAAATAAGGCGCAAGGTCCCCAGTCCAACTTCTCTTTCATTAGCTTTAAGGGATGAGAATAAAAATATAGGTAGTTTCATTTATCAGAGTCCTAATAAAAGCTTGTAGTGATGTGTCCCCAGCTCAAGCTCAGGCACTGGTAGTATTTAGCTTTAATCCAGAATTTACCTCCAATTCAATCCCTGCTTTAACACCCAGGCCATTCACTTAACTACTGTAGCCTCTGATTGCATCCCTTTTCTGCTCTCAACCTTAAAACCCCAAAAGCAGACTCCTCATGATTTTTGCTCTACTCATAGAGCCGAGATAAAATTTGTAGCTGAAGTTCTGTGTCCAATAACAACCTCCTTCCATTGTTCCATCTCTACAGGGGCCACCATCCTTTCCCTGATTGTGGATCAATACAGAATATACTTATACAAACTGGATCCCCGCCTCCTTCATCAAGTCTTTAATGGCCTGGTGGAAAGAGTGCTAGAATTAGAGTCAAGGAGCCCTGCTTGAATGATCAAATCCCAGAAATGTCATATTATTATAAATGACTTTCCTTTTAAAAACTTTGTGTTCCAATATGACCTACTTGGTGGTTCTCAAACATGATGCAATCTCTCATACATTCTTCACCTTTTCTTGCATCCTGGACCATTTGACATTCTAGGGATGCCTATGCATCTTTCTCCAGAGTAATGTTTTTAAATCTATTAAATATAATGAAGAGTATTGCAAAGAAACCAATCCTATTGAATTATAATTATATATACATTTATGTATTATACATATATATGTTTTAATAACTTATTTTATATGTATATGACTATTTAAGCTTTAATAGCTTTAAATTGCATAAGACCTTTGGGAAACTCTTTATAAGCACTATATATATATATATATATATATATATATATATATATATGTTTATATAAATTCACACACATGCATTTCCATTTCCATATACATATATACACGTACATATAACTACAAAATATTTTAGGGGAAAAGGGGATTAGTATGGCAGGTGGAGGATATGGAGCTGAAGATAAAAAAAAAAAACCCTCACCTCATATAGAAAATTACTAAAGCCGAGTCTAGAATAAAACTAAGGACTATAAAGGGAATACATAAGAAGGCCCTCTGAAATTCATCCACAAGTACTGCCCCTGGCCCCCAAGAGTTAGGAACCTTGCTGCATCTGGTCTCATCTCTAACCTCCTATTTCTCTAAGCTGTTGTTCCCCATGTCTGAAATGTATTCTCTCTTTATCTATTCCCTTTATAGTCTCTAGTTTGATTCAATACTCATCTTGAGTCATTCTCCAGAAAAGGCTTTTCCTTATTCTGAGCTCCACACATCCCACCATGCTAGTTCTCTTTTTCCTTTAAAATGCCTTGTAGTTATATATGTGTGTGTATGTGTGTGTTTATATGTCTGTATGTATATGACTATATGTGTGCATAATATGTATATACATATATATTACATATATATGTATTTAATATATATTTATACATATATATTTATATATAATATTTATTTACATATATACATATATGTATATATAATATTTAAAGAATATTCTAAAAGTCAATGTTATTTTAAGCTATTAAAGCTTACATACATATAATACCCAAATAAACTATTAAAACTTAATTGAGGAAGACTATATGTGTGTATATGTGCAAGTGTGTATGTCTGTGTGTATAGGTAGAATATAAGATCATCGAGGACAGGGACTAATTCATTTTTTGTACTTATATTCCCAGTGCTTAACACATTGTAGGTACTTTAGGCATGCTGATCAATTAATTAAATAATTAAATTGTCAATGCCTGTGTAGGATCATAGGATCACACTTAGAGTTAGAGAGGGCCTTAGAAGGCATTGAGTTCAACCTCCCATTTTTACAGATGAGGAAACTGGGGCCAGAGAAATATGATCTGACCAAATTCCCATTTATCAATGAACAGACTCAGGCTTTGAATTCAGCTCCTCTGACTCTAAACCCTCAGCTATTCATTACTATATCACGTCTCCCATCCTTAATTTCAATCTCAGCAAAATGAAGACATGGATGAATAGATGACTTCTAATTATGGGCAATGTATGATGTGATGCACATTAAATATAAAAGAGATACATAGAAGGCTGGAACTGGAGGAACTCTTCCCGTTGTTTATTTTATAGGCTAAGTGATGTAGTTGAAGAGTTTTGGACTTGGGTTGGGAAAGATCTGAGTTGAAATCCCACCTTAGACACTTACTGGCTATATAAACTTGAGTAAGTTCCTTAACCTCTTATATGTATACATGTACATTTGTATATGCATGCAATCTCCTAGTCCATATGTTTATATTTGTACATATATTTATATACATGTTCATATTATATTTCTGTGATTGTTGTTGTTGTTCAGTCATTCACTCTTGTCTGACGCTTTGTGACCCAATATACCATACTCTTCTCTTACAAAGATACTAGAATGCTTTTCCATTTCCTTTTCCAGTGGATTAAAGTAAATCGAGGTCAAGTGACTTGCCCAGGATCATACAGTCAGGGTCTAAGGCCAGATTTAAATTTTGGTCTTCCTGACTCCAGGCCCTACCCTATATCCACTGAGCTACCTGTCTCCTATTTGTATGTATACAAACATGTACATGCATATTTCTGGACTCACACAAATACACAAATCATTTTTGTGTGTACATCAGAGACAGAGACAGAGAGGGGGGAGAAAGAGAGAGACAGAGAAACAAAGGGAGGGAGAGAATACAGAGAGAGAGGCAGGGAGGGAGGGAGGGAGAGAGGTAGGAAGGGAATAGAGAGACAAAAACAGACAGACAAACAGAGACAGAGACAAAGAGAGAGATAGAGACAGAGAGAGAGAAATGGAATGAGAGAGAGGTGGAATGAGACAGAGAAAGAGAAAGAAAGAGACAGAGGGAAGAGAGAGAGAGAGAGAGAGAGAGAGAGAGAGAGAGAGAGATTCATACATGCACACAGAAGTGAGGGGAGAGAGAGAGAGGGAAAAGAAGAGGGAGAGAAGGGAGAATGTGATTTCCAGGTAAGGGAAAGCATTGGCAACCAAAAGGATCACTATAGGCTAGAGATGTCATCTAATCTGAGCTCTGAAGGAAATAAAAATTCTCTAAGATAGGGGAGGGGAGGGGCAGTGAGGGAGAAACATACTTCAGCATAGGTGATGTCCTTTATGTTTTCATTTCTTGGATAACCTATAGATGTGACCCTGAAACAGCACTACATGAGATTTTCATCCATAAACATAAGGAAACATAAACAAATATAGATTGGATAAAGACAAAAGGTGTCAACTAAAGCCTATTAGGAAAAATAAATAAATAAAAGGTAACATATCGCCCAATCCAATCCCATCTTCCAGGTAGGTCAGTGCCCAAGACAGATGGATACCTGCCGGATCTGGAAAATCCTACCAGGAAGGCAGCAGCTTTTAGTTATTCTGGCATTGAGTCTTCCTGTTAGTCTAATCAAATCCTTTCATGTTGTTTTTGAAGTCCATGCTAGTGAATGCAGTAGCCTGAGGGAAGCAGGGTCCCCTCCAGGCAGGTAGAAGAGGAGACAGAAATAAATATAAATACACACACAAATAAAATACAAAAGTATTTCAGAAATATCAGAAAAGGGCATATGTGGAAAGCATCATTTGGGCTTTAGAAGGGAATCAAGGACTCTAAGAAGCAGAGAGTTAAGCAAGATCTGAGTTCAAATATTGTACAAGTCTTTTAGAGTTTCTGGGACTCGGTTTTTACATTTGGAAAATGAAGAGATTGGGTTAGATGGCCTCCTTTGGCTCTAAATTTGTGTTGCCATGAGCTACCCTGCAGCATCTTAAAGAAGTCAGGGCCTGATAAGATGATGATAACTCAGTGTATGGAGTTAGAGAGAAGGGGAGAAGGCTGGCTAAGGTTAGTGGGAAGGGAAGGAGAGATGATAATAGATGAGTCCAAGCAGTGAAGATGTGGGTCCCTCCTCCCAGATCCACTGACCTGAAAGAAATAGCTGAGCCCTACATCATTAGCAGCTCAGCTATTTCCAGCCAGTAGAGCCCTTTACTGACCTCTTCCTGTCCATTGACTGCTTCCTGTTGATTTCCCCCTGGCAATCCTGGGAATAAATGGAACCAGAGTGAGAATGTTTGTGAGAAGGATCTGGGACCTTGACCAGCACATAGATTTTCTTCCTGACACATCTTCTCCCACTCTTCCCATCATGGACAACATACCTTGCTCTTACACATGCCTGGTGAGCCAATATTTATTCTTCTCAATGTGACCTAAAGAGCAAGGGGCCTTGTTTATTTCTGTTTTTTGGTGTCCCCTTTATTATGCAGTCCTCAGAATATAAATTAAAATATGGAGGATTATAAAGGAAAACAAAGATTAGTAAATTTTTTGAAAATTCCCCTTCATCCAAGTTCCCCTGACAACTCTCCTTTGGATCTTTTGGGAGCTGGGCACTTTAGGATTAAAGATGTGAGGCCCTTTCCAGGTCTAAATAAAAGATCCACTGATCCCAGGACAGGAAGAGGAGGCAATTCCAATAACTGGACTCTGTCAATGAGTGAATGAACTCAAGGGGCTGAGATTCCACCGGAGATCTGTGGCTAAACAGGGTCCAGGGATTTCAGCCCACGGAACATTTCATGTCTGCTGAGGGACTACCTGGAGTTGAATGAGATTAATAATGAGAGAGAGTGCAAGGGTGAGGACATGGAGGGGCAAGGGTTTCACTGATAGTTATTGAAGCAGCTGTCAAAACCTGAATTTTTTTTTTCTTCAATATCTGCCTCCTTTTCAAATTAGATTCTGTGTTCCTTCACCCCTCCCACTGCATTGCCTTACAAATTAGTTTCCGTGCAATATTATACCGATGTATTGTTCAGCTTTGCTTCTCTGAAGACCTCCAGTTGCAAAGAAGATCTTCAAATGAAATATTAATTTTCTTGTAACCCACATTAAATTAATGTCGCCTTACTTTTTTTTTTTTTTTTTGAGATTGTTCTACAAAAACTTTCGATGAGTCCATTCTCTGCTTGCTAGGAAGAAATGAAGGAAGTCCCAGCTCTACTAGTAATTAGCTGGGTGACCTTGGGCAAGTTAGCTCCTTCTCTGGGCCTTAACATCCTCCTTTGGAAAATTAAATGGTAGGGCCAGATGATCTCAAAAAATCTCTTCTTGCCCAACGGTGGCTAGTATGTTGGATTAGGAATCCCAGCCTCTGGTACTTACTAAGGATGTGGAGTTGAGCCATTTCTCTAAGCTTCTGCCTTATTTTCCTCATCTATAAAATGGGCATATTAATATTATAAAATCCACTTTGAAGAGTTAGTGTAAATTTCAAATGAGATAATCTATTTTAAGTGCTCTGCAAATCTCTAGGAGTGCTTTCAAATAATTTCCATCCTCCCTTTCTCCTTTCTTCCCTTTCTTTCTTCTCTCCTTCCCCCCTTCCTTCTTTTCCTCCATCTCTCCCTCCTTCCCTCTTTCCTTCCTTTCCTCTTTCCCTCCCTCTCTGTTTCCTTCCTTCCTTCCTTCCTTCCTTCTTTCCATCCTTCCTTCCTTCCTTCCTTCCTTCCTTCCTTCTTTCCTTAACTCCTTTTCTTCTTTTTTCCTTCCCATATTATTCCTCCTCTTTCTTACCTTCCCCTTCCCTTCCTCCTCACCCCTTTCCTCTCCACCTATTGAATTCCCACCTATCCTTTTTGTTGTTTGTTCTTCTTGAAGAAGACTATGATATCAGAGAGGTGATTCCATGACATAAAAAAGAATTGGATTTAAGCAAGGGAAGGCTGTGAAAAGTCACCAGACTCACTTTCTCTTCCAGTGACAACATATAGATCAGGATGACTGCAGATGGCCCTGGACCCAGACCTATTTTAAAGTTCATCACAAATGCCATCTCTTTGGGGAAACTTTTTCTGAATCCTCATGGCAACCTTCCATTTGGCTCATATTTAACACTTTGCTTATGTTTTTCATTAAATTAAAGTGAATTACAGTTATTTATATATGTGTGTGCATATATATGTATGTATGTGTGTGTCTATGTATACACATATATACATATATAGGAAGGAAGGAAAGAAGAAAGGAAGGAAGGAAGGAAGGAAGGAAGGAAGGAAGGAAGGAAGGAAGGGAGGGAGGGAGGAAGGGCGGGAGGAAAGAAAAAGAAGGGAGGAAAGGGAAGGAAGGAGGTAGTGAAGAGAGGGGATGAGGAAGGGAGGGAGGAAATAGAGAAAGAAGCATTAATTAAGTACCTACTATATACCAGGCACTATATTAAACCCTTTATAAATATTTCAGTTATTCCACACTATAGCTCTGTGAAGTAGATATTATTATCTCAGTTTTACAGATGAGAGAATTGAGGCAGTGAGAAGTTAAATGATTTTCTTGGGATCATACAACTATTAAATATCTGAGGCAGAATTTGAACTCAAGTCTTCCAGATTCATGACCTAATGCTTTGTCCATTATCATCAGTTATTGATTTGCTGCTGCACCCCAAGGTCCCGAGTACCTTTCCATCTGACATAGTTGACATAACCTTGATGCATTTGTCTTTGCTTCTCATATTAGAGTGTGAATTTCCTAGGATCAGAAACTATCTTATTTTTCTACAAAAAGTACATAACACAATACTATGAATACAGTAAGTGTTTAATAAGGATTTTCACCCATTCATTCATTCATCATAATTCCCTTATGGTGCCATCTCCTGTGAAATGTGTAGAATTTTGCTGGGTGGGGGCCATTTGAAAGATACAAATCCACTTACTTGCCCAGCTGAATGAGAAACCACTGTTCCTCTTCTTCTAATCTGGTATAAATAGCCTATACTGGTGAGGAGTATTCAGTCATCCCCTCCAGACATAGCCGTAGCTCTTTGAGGAAGTCTGCCTTGGGACTCCAAACAAGCTTCCAGGACTCCTTGGCCTGTGAAGGTGAGACAAAAAAGAAAGATCTGACTCTTATTTGAAATAACGTTGGGACTCACAGCCACAGTGAAAATCCATAATTCGGCCCCTGTGGGATGCAGACGGGTTGTAACTTTCTAGCTATCTCTATATTTCTTCAAATCTAGTTTCCTACATGTTCAGTGAGCATAGAACCAAGAGTCCAATAAATATTCATTGCATGTCTGTGATGAGAGGGAAGCTCGACATACTGGAATGAGCCTTCGTTCTGGAGGTAGAGGAGGACTGGGTTCAAATCTACCTCTGAGGATACTCTCCATATGATCAACTCACTCCCTGGGTCAGCTCCCTGTTGCTCTCTCTCATCTGTTAAATTAGGAATTGGAGAGATAACCTGTTAGTTCTAGATCTATGATCTAATCATGGGAAGGCTCATAGTAGATGGGCAGGTCATGGTATAAAGATTTCCAATCAACTTAGGCAGAACTTACCCACATAGAAAGTATTCTGAATCACTTCATTTCAACCAATGTCAAGGGATACAGTGTCCCTAAACTGAGGTAGCCTCAGATGGAAGATGGATGAGAGTCCATATCAGTGAGAATAATGATTTTGTTGTTCACTCATTTTTTATTTGTTCTTGTCAAGATATCACTTGTCAATGTAGCTTGCCAGTTCCTTCTCTAGTTCCTTTTATGATGAGGAAATTGAGCTAAGGAGAGTTAACTAACTATCACATGGTCACAGAGCTAATAAAAATCTGAGGCTGGAATTGAACTCAGGAAGATAAGTCTCCTTGAGTCCAGCCTTGGCTTTCTGTGCATTATGCCTCCACCTAATAGTTCAACTATGCTGATTCTGTCCTTTGTGATCAGGAAACCCCTGTTTCTGAGAAACCCAACAGTGAGAATTCATAGCACCTCATAAGTAAACTCAACTTTTATATTTATACTCATTTATTCCCAAATCCCTCACCTTACAGAGGAGGAAACTGAGGCACAGGGAGTTTAAGCCCAAGATCACACAGATGGACTCCACATCCAGCTCTCATCCCTACTTGAGCACTGTAGCCATTCCTTCTATTCCCATTCCACAGATGAATTAAATCAGGTTTAGAGTTTAATGATTTGCCCAACATCCTACAGCTAGTTGATGGTAAACTTGATCTCAAACCCATCTTTTAACTACAAATCCAAGACTGTTTCTATTACAACATGGTTGATACCCTTTCTCTCACAAGGCATTCTAGGAGCTTTATGTTTCTAGAATCCATAAACATTTTTCTATTTTTCAGCAGAAGGAGAGCAGAAGCAGTGGAAAGGGTCCTCCATTTGTCACAAGATGACTTGGGTGTAAAATCACACCTTGCAAGAACCTCAGAACTTATATGGTCCACCCCACACACACCTGACACCACCACCCATCCAAATGATGGAACAATAAACCACATCCCAGAGAAAGAAAGTGAATTGGTGAAGGTCACAGTCACTGACAGGGCTTGGATCTGCCTCAGGATCAGCCACTAACAATGCATGGACACCAGGGGCAGACAAGGGAAAGGAATACATTAGCAATTTCTTCTTGCCGGAATCATTTTGTGATCTGCTCTTTTTCTTTGTGAGCCTCAGGAGAATGTCCTCCCTTATCAGGGAGATGCTTTCAAAGGCCTGCCTTTATTCCCCATCTCATCGTGCATGGAGTTCACTACTCCTTCCAAAGAGTTGGGGACAAATGAGCAGACTGCGTAGATAAATGGACATTTTTCTAGATACCATTCTGAAAAAGAATAAAGAAGGATCTGGAGTGCATCAGGAAAGCCTTTGGACATCCAGGCCTTTCTGTTCTTTCAGTTGTTATACTCAGGGCTTCTTCAGAAAGCCTTGTTATAGGAGATAGAGGGCATGTCTCACAGGCGATATAAGCTAATTATGTCCCCTAGGAGTTGTCCTGGAGAAGGCAGCCCATATCTTCTGGGTCTCTGGGGTCCTGATTAGTTCCAACACACCTTCCCCTTTTCCACCCCAACCTTCTATTATGTCCCCTACTGAATCCAGCTGAGCTTAATTTTCTATTTGCTTTATTACTCTTCCTGAGGATGATTGTGCTTCCCAGTTGTCCACAGCTCACCGGGGGTTCCAAGGAGGACTCATTGGGGCTTCTGATTAACCTGTTGCCTATTTTAATGCTAGTTTTCCAGGAAATTAGCCTTGTTCTTCCTTTTAGACCCTTGGCAACCTGCTCCCCAGTCACCTCCCTACCGTTGGACTGCCTCATTTATGAAAGTAGTTTGGCCTCTTTTGGGTTCCTCGGTAATTGAGGTGATTACTCATTCCGTCATTGAACAAATTTGGGAGCTAGCAGCTAGCCCAGGAATCCAAAGCTCCAGACCTCTTTCTGCTTGCTTGAAATGCTTTTTTTTACCAGAACTTGGGATCATAAATTTAGAGCTTTTAATCTGGACCTTAGAGTCTCACTTCTTCATTTTACAGACAAGAAAACAGAGGCATACCATTCCAATGATCTTGTGATGAAGAGAGCCATCTTCACCCAGAGAGGATTGTGGGAACTGAGTGTGGACCACAAAATAGCATTTTAACTCTTTTTGTGGTTTGTTTGCTTACATTTTATTTTTTTTTCTCATTTTTTCTTTTTGATTTGATTTTTCTTGTGCAGCAAGCTAGTTGTATAAATATGTATGCATATAATGGATTTAACATATTTTTACCATGTTTAACATATATTAGATTACTATTTGTCATCTAGGGAGGGAGTGAGGGGAAGGGAGGAAATTGGAACACAAGGTTTCGCAAGAGCTAATGTTAAAAAATTATCCATAAATATGTTTTGAAAATTAAAATTAAAAAGCTTTAATAAAAATAATAATAAATAAAAAATAAAACACATTTCAGATATTAAAAAAGAAAAACAAAAGAAAATTGAGGCACGGAGTGATTAAATGGTTTCCTTAAGGTCAAATAGTAAATATATGAAGCTCAATTGTACCTAATGCTTTTCTGACCCCAAGTCCAACATTCTATTCATTTAATTATTATTTAGAACCCAGAAATCTCTAGGAAAATTGGGGATAGACTTATTTACTGAAGATATATCAAAGATTCCAAGAACCAGGGTGGTTATGTATCTGATGAATAGAAGAAGGATGCTAAAGAAAAGGACCTATACCATAACTGGACTCTACCATTACTTGGTGGAAAGAACATCTGATAGACAGGATGTTTGATAACGGGTTTTAGTTCTAGCTCTTCCACTAATCATCTCTATGGAGGGTCCTTCCTCTCTCTGAGATTTAGCTTCCCCTCTACAAAATAGAGGTTGGGTTAGACCCTGTCAGCTCTAGAATTATGTAGTTCTATGGTTTCTTTACATGAGCAAATAAGACCCTTGCCAGTTCTGGAGCTGCCATCTCTGGTTCCAAGAAGATTCAATATGGTCATGGTCTGAAAACCACAGTATCAAATTCATAGAACCAAGGGAGCAAAGAATAGCATGGCCTAAAGCTCAAGGTTAGAAATATATGCATTAGATCAGCAAGTTACCCAATCCAAAGATAAGAACATTCAATTTAAGTGGATCAGTGGGTTCCAGATTTTCCAGAGGAAGAAACTAAGCATCAAATGGGGAAGCCATTTGCTCAAGATCATATAGGACATTAACGGTAGAGCTAGGACTTCTTTCATTTCTTCCTAGCAAGAATAGGATGGACCAATTTAAAGTTGATTGGGATGGAAGAAGATCCATTAAGGAAGAATATAAAGAATTGGGTTATTTATGACATCCAGGTTTATAATCAGTAAATGGAAGGCACTAGAATTAAGAAGGATTGGGAAAGATTTCCCTTAGAAAGTGAGATAGTTATGCACACAAATGAGTTGTCCAGGCCTAAAAAGGGCTACGGATACATTGTGTGACCACAGGAAAAAAAAGTGAAACCAACTGAATTATTTGAAGATTAAGACCATGGCCTCATTAGTACTATTCTCTAGCTGATTGAGCTAATAAATTTTCTGAGATGAGACTGCTCACGGTCATGCTTCATCTGATTTTTTACAAGCCTAATTAGGGGAAACTTTTTTTTTCTCTTTGATATGAGGAAAGATCTTGAGGAAGAAACCTGAATTACATTCCTGAGGCCGACCTGAGAAATTTGAAAAATAATATCTCTTCCTTAAATACCAGAGACCCTTCAAAAGACTCTCTAGTTGTAATTTTTTTTGGTCTTTGATCAAAACACCCTTAATTCATCATTCTGTCACCAGCCCATTACTCAATAATCATTGCTAATCACAGTCAGAAAACAAGCAATGACAACAGAATGGAATAGCAGAATGGTGCTTCCAGTTCAACCTATACTCATCCAACTATAAGGGACCTTTAAAAAGCACCTAATATAATCCAACAATTTATAGATAAGGAAATATATCTAAAGAGAACTGGCTTGCCCATAATCCCCTCGCTCATTATTCTCAGAGTTGGGTCTAGAACCCAAGTCTCAAGCATTAATAATATGAACTCCCCACTACTCCATCCCAGGAACTCAGGCTGCTGGCAGTTTCTGTCAAGCTCATTTCAGAGTTCTCTCAATCCTCCTGTGCCCTCCACCTCTCCAGGGCTCAAAAGTTTGAAGCAATTCTTGGCTCACCTGATGATGATCGGAGCTAGTTTAATAATACCTTCCAAAATTAAGCAAATGCCTCCTAATGAGAATCAGTGAAGAGTGACAACAACTCTTCATTAATTCCTAACCTTCTGGCAGTCCTGGGTTCCTGTAGTTAATAAGGCATTGCTATAAAAGAGGCAAGAAGGAGAACGTAGTAGTTGGTTTGGTCCAGAGGGGCCATGGAGAAATTAGTGATCTGTTCTCCATTTTATGGTTGGTAGAGGAGGTAGGGGAGGAAAGGAGGAGAGAAATTCAACCTCTGACCTAGGGTGGGAAATGGGGAGAGAACATCACCCTCCACCCCACACTCCCACTTCAAACACAAGCATGCACACATAAATACAGGGATACAACCCTTATAAGCGAAAACAGGTAGGAGGAATTAAGTTGAACCAGGAGAGAAAAGGAAAACCAAGGGGAGCAAAAGCTAGTTAGTACAATCATGGTCCTTGATGGAATTATAAACAATAACAGCCTTTAATTGATTTGGGCCTGCTTATGTACAGAGCACCATGCAATACACAGCAGAGAGACAGAACATTTAGACTGCTTGACTTTTTAGACCTCTCTGCCTCCCCCTTTCAGTGGCCCTCTCCCCTGCCTTGGACACACAGTTCCCTGTTTCTGTTCACGTTTCTCTATTCCAGCATCCCACCTAACCTCAAATCTTTGCAATGGGCAAATTTCGGCCCATGTTACAGGGTTACCATCTCCCTCTTTCCTCCATCCCTATCCATACTTTATTGCCTTAACTATTGCTAGATTTGGTTTAATTTTAGAACAAAAGTTTCATATTAAAATTAAAATAGTGAATTTCTAATACCCATCAGGACCGGGCCAAGAAGTCATGTAAAAGGCTAAAGCAATAAGTGAATTTAGAGTTCATCTAATGAGACATTTCCCAACCTCACAAAGCTATCAGGTCCTCATGTATTAAAATATATGCAGTAAAAATGCTCTGAATCTTCCTTTTCCCTCCAGTCCAGTCTCCTTTCTCCTTTCCTGCTTTTTATCCCTGCTGTGCCAATGCTAAGGGAGTCAGGCAAGCAAGCATCTTGCTGTATTTATTAAAGATCTACTATTTGCCAGGCATTGTGTTAAGCTCACGGACACAAAAAAGGCAAAAAAATAAAAAAATAAAAATAAACAACAAAACCAGTTTCTGCCTGCCCTCAAAGAGCTTATAGTCTAATAAAGGAGATGACTTAATAATAGCAGTAGTTGACATTTTGTGGTGTCTACTATGTGCCAGGCACTGTGCTAAGCACTTTACAAATATTGTCTAAATTGAGTCTCAGAAGAACCTTAGGACATAGTTGATATTATTATCTTCATTTTGCAAATGCAGAAACAAAAGCAGCTGGGCAGCACATCTTCTTGAATTCAAATCTGGCCTCAGACACTTACCCGCTATGTGATCCTGAACAAGTCATTTGAGCCTGTTTGCCTCAGTTTCCTCATATATAAAATGAGCTGGAGAAGGCAATATCCAACCCCTCCAGTACATTTGACAAGAAAACCTCAAATGGGGTCATGAAAAGCCAGATGAACCAGCATAACAACTACTGGGATTAAGTGACTTGCTCAGGATCACACAGCTAATAAGTGTCTGAGGTTGAATTTGAACTCAGTTCTTCCCATTGCCAGTCCAGCATTGTAGCCACTATAGCCACCTAATGACCTCTATGTGACTAATAATGTACAGACAACATAATTTCAAGATGAACTGGAGTTAATCAACAGAAGTAAGACATTAGTATCAAGGGACATTTATGAGATTTTAGCTGGACCTTGAAGGAAGTCAGAATTTGGAGATGAGGAACATGGGGCATATATTCTATGTTTGATTTAAGAAATATGAATTCAATCCAATCCTCCAGTGGAAAATGATGCTCAGAGGAAAGTGACTTATTTCAGTAAGTCCTAATAGGACTTACTGGGAGAGAACTGAGACCAGAACAAATCTCAGCTTCCAAATCCAAACTATGGATAACTCCTGTGTCCTTGACACCAGCCCACAGCCACCTCCTTTGGAAAAGCGTGTTTGAGACAGCATCAAGGCTTGTAGATTTTGAAAAAATAATGGCAAAATGTATCATCTGAGGGAAGGGGTGGAAATGAAAGGACAGATAGAATTTGAAATTCAAAACTTAAAAAAAGGTTAAAATGTGATTTTTACATGTGATTGAGAAAAAAATAAAATATTATTTTTTTAAAAAGAGAGGATGGCATATTGGGAAGAACACTGAATAAGCAAAAGAGTTGAGTTGGAATCCAATTTTTACTACTTGCCAATCACAGGATTTTAAAGTTAAAAGGAGCAGTAGCAGCCATTTAATTCATGTCCCAAAAGGATCTGCCCAAATCCTAAACCCAGCAGGTCAGCCAGTCTGTGCATGAAGACCTCCAAGGAGAGATCTCCAGAGACAACTCATCCCACTTTGGGATAGCTCAAATTGTTAGAAATATATTTTCCTCTCTGACAGAAAGTCTAAATTTTCCTCTTTGCAATGTCAACCCCTGGGGGTCAAAGAGCACTTTTCTACATGACTGAATTGCAAGATATTAAGGCAATTCTTACCCTCCCTAAACCCTACCCAAAGATTTCTCTGGTCCAAAAGCAAAGATCCCCAATTTCTTCAACTAATCCTCCTATGATAGAAACTATTCTTGTTAGTTTTCTCTGGGTTCCTTCCAAACTGTGGTTCCCAGAACAAGACATGGCCCTCCAGATGTGATGGGACCTGCATCTTTGTTACCTGTGGAATCTCTGCCAAATTCTCAGTTTCCTCATTCACAAAATGCTGCATTTAGATAAAGCAATTATTCACAATCTGAGTACAGGGATCTCCTTTTAACAACAGTAAAAAGGATAGGCCTTTGGATGACAGTAGTTGTACTTTTTGCATGCGTTGGCTGAAAAAATTCATGTTGACTAAAAGCAACTAGGAATTTGGTAATTCTTCAAAATGAATGTATATTTTATTAATCACCGCAGGATCTATATACATTTGAAAAATACTCATGCTAAAAGGAATGAGATATAGTATGGATTTGTTCTCTAAGATGTATGTTGGTTTATTTATTACAGTGAGATATTGAAAGAGATTGTAGGTACTTCTCTGAAGCTTCCAGAGATTAGAAGTCTGATGAAAGCAATGAAAGTTTATGCCCTAGAGCTGGTCCCACATCCAACTTGCTTTGGTATTCAGATCTCAAGGCAACAAATGCCCATGGATTTGTGAACCCCTTGCAATAATTCCAAACCAAACAGGCTGGAAATCAGACTAGATTATTTCTAAGGTTGCTTTCTTTTCTAACATTTTATAGCATCATTCTATCTTCCCCATTTGTTTGGCTGTCTGCCATGCTTGAAATGTTCTCCTTCTATACATCCACTTCTTTGGAATCCCTGCTTTCTGTCAAGACTCAGTTCAAGTCAACAGTTATGTGAGTCATTGAATAAAGGGCTGGGCCTGGAGCCAGGGAGACTAGAGTTGCAATTTAACATCAGACTTTGTCTGTGTGGTTCTGGGAAAGTCATGTAATCGCTATGCCTCAGTTTCCCCTTATGTAAAATGGGGCTCATACCAGCACCTCCCTCCCAGGGTTGTTGTGAGTCTCAAATGAGAAATTTGTAAAGTGTTCTGCAGATCTTAAGCTGCTATTGAAATGCTACCTATAATTTTTATTAATTCAACCACCACTTTCTTCATCTATCTTTCTCTAGTCCCTCAGATACTATTACCTTCTTAACACTCACCTTCCCCAAGGTTACTTTGCATCTGTTTTCTATATATTTTGTACATATCTCTTCTATATTATCGCTAACTTTAGAATTTCAGTTCCTTAAGGAATAGAGACTGATTAATTTTTGTCTTATCTCCAATACCTAGCATGGTTCTTGGAATATAACAGGTGCTTAATAAATGCTGGTGGACAGCATAAGTAACAGAAAGATTATGAAAAATCTGACTTCAGGCCATACAATTCCTTGAATCTTCTCAGAATAGGCTCCCACTTGTTAGGGAAAGTTAAATATCTCATTGGTCACCCTGATTTCTGGCAACAAAATCCCAGGCAGCCTCTCGGGGGTGGCTACCAATTATTAGGAAGAACAGAATCTGGAAAGGATGTGATAAACCAGTGTCAAGTAGAGAAACTGTGAAATCTATTTTAAAATTTAGGAGCTGTGATTCTCCCTCTCCCTCCTTCCACCTTTTTTCTGTAAACTACAAGACAAAAAACTAACTGAATTAAATCCCCTTTATGTGGAGAAAGAGGCTCTATTGGGACTACTGCTGCTACTAAGCAAATTTTAAGGTCTTTATAGCTACACGTGGAATGGTGGGCTACTTAACCACCAAAGTGCCAGAAAAGAAGGGGGGAATGAAAATCCATGTCACTTGAGCAGAAAAGAGATGTGGATGGCATTGGGTGGAGTTTATAAGATCTGTAGGGCCAGGTATAGGCTCTGAAAATGGACTCACTTCCCCAGTTTCCAGAGTATTTTTTTTCCAGAAGCTGTTTTCACAAACCAAGAAAGAACCTAATCCAACCCTACAAATTTAAAGGCTGGGTGGTGACGGTTCAGAGCATCATGAATTTATAGCCGTAAGGGACCTCCAACGCCGTCTCATCCCACTCCACATTTTTGGCCTTGAGTTCATTTCATCTAAAGATCAGTGAAAAGAACTGGGGATGTGAAGCCTGGAGACAACAAGACTCAGGGGAGACACAATAATCATGTTCAAGTATTTAAAAGGCTGTCATTTGGAAGAATGAGAAGAGCTGTTCTATTTGGCCCCAGAGGGCAGAATCAGGAACTGAGCAGGAAGTTCCTAAGAGACAGACAGCTAGGGCTAACAGGGAGAGCAGTCCAAAAATTCAATGAGCTTCCTTGAGAGATTGTGGTTCATCTCTCCTTGGAGCCATCAAGTGGTTTACACGACTCCTTGTGGAAAATGTTAAAGGATCATAGATTTAGAATGCGAAGAAACCTCAGATGTGTTCTTAACTAACCCTCTCCCTTTATAAAAGATGTAGCTTAAGCCCATTGAGTTTAAGTGCCTTATATAAGGTTCTACATTATTTTTTTTTCATATATAGATTAGACTGGATGATTGATGGGGTTCCTTCTAATTCTCAAATTCCATGATGCCATGATTTGATAAGATATCATGCTAGGAAGTCTTTCTATCTTCTACTCTTTTCCCCACATATAGAAGCTAGCTAGCTAGATAGATAGATAGATGGTAGATAGATAGATTAATAGTTGGGAAAAAGATAAAAAAGTTTTAAATGCCTACTATGTGTGACGCAATAAAAAAGCATTTATTAAATGTTAACTATGTGTGAGGCAATGAGGGAAACACTTTATAAATTTCTGATTTGATACTCACAGTCACTCTGGGAGGTAGGTGCTATTATCCCCATTTTCTAGATGAGAAAACTGAGGCAGACAAAGGTTAAATGACTTTCCCAGGATCACACACTGCTAGTGTCTGAGGCACATTTGAACTCAGGTCTTCCTGTTTATACATCCAGGGCTTTATCTTCTTAGCTCTTTATATAATAAATGTTAGATATAATAATAACTTCTATTTCCATGACATCTTTCTTGCCTCCTCTGTTCCTAGAGCTGAAGGTAGATAAGCTAATTGCTATGATCCATTGTATTTAAAGGGTACCTTGGAGGGATTCAGGGTATGGCCCACCCTATGGAGCCAACACTCCTTGCTGATCTAATTGACCATTTTCACTTCATTAACTGGATCGATCAACAACAATTATCTTTGACTTTTGTTTTACTACATGTTCCCAATTGTCATTTGCTCAGCTTTAAATCTGCCAAGAGGGCCTATAAATATTCCAATAGAGTAAGTAAATGGGTCATCTAGGTTGACTTGGCCAAGACTTGGTAAAATGGGAATTACTCAAGCTATGGCTAGTTCCAAAATTAAGGGGTCAGATTTTAAGAATACCAGAGTTGAACAAAGAGAGCGAACACAGGGATCCCATACATGATACTGAGAGACATGTGTAAGGTTTCTGATAAGCTGGGCTCTCATTTATGTTTAAAAAGGGTAAGAGTTTCAGAATCAACATGTAGAGAATTGAGGGGGCTAGGAACAAGTACGTTTAAATTCCTTTCATACATTTATTAATTGTGTGAGCCTGAACATGGCATTTCAACTGTATCTTGTTTCCTCAGCTTTAAAATAGTCAATGGAATACTTTAACATATTTAACATGTATTGATCTACCTGCCATCTAGGGGTGGGGGTCAGGGAAAGGAGAGGAAAAGTTGGAACAAAAGGTTTTACAAAGGTCAATGCTGAAAAATTACCCATGCATATGTCTTATAAACAAAAAGCTACAATAAAAATAACTAATTAATTAATATAGTCAATGGACTTAGTGGTTTCTGAGGTCACTTTTAGTCCTTAACCTGTAAGACTAGCATTGCTTCCACGTGGCCATCCAGCCTCTCTTTACAAATCTCCAAAGAAGAGAATTTATCAGATTAATGATCCTATGACCAAAGACTATTGAAATTGTCTAGGAGAGTGATGATGAGGGTCTCTGACCTAGGATGAAGGATATGCAAATTGAAAAAAAAAGTTATATTCAAGAAATGCTGCACAGAAATAATATATAGCAATGTGTTAGACATGTAGGGTAAGCAAGAGTAAGTAATAAAGATAGTGAGCCTGTGAGACCTAAGAGAATAGTGGTTCTCTCAACTGTAATAGGAAGTTTGGAGGACAAAAGTGTTTTGAGTTCCGTTTCAGTTCTGTTTTGGATATGTTGCAGCTGAAATGTCTATGGGAATCCAGTTCAAACTGTCCAAAAGATAATTGGCTATGTAGAACTAAAGCTCTGAAGATTGACAAGGGTTAGATATCTTGGAGTCATCTGCCGAAAGATGAGAATGAAACTAATAGCAGCTGGCATAGAGAAAAAGAGGAGAGGATTCTGGAGAGTGCCTTGGAGGATGTCCAAAGTTAGTGAGAATGGCATGGATGAAGATATAAGTAATGAAAAGTGAAAAGAAATAATGTTATATGCAGGAAGAGACTCAATAAGGAACCTGATCATGAAAACCCAGAAAGGAAGAATTTTCAAAAAGAAAAGGTAATAATTGGAACAAAAAGGTTGAGAACTAAGAAAAGCTCATTAATCTTTGTCTTCAAAGATCTTTGATAACTTTGGGGAGAACAGTTTCAGTTGAATGTTGAGATCAGAAGTCAAAAGTACCTCCTAATTTATAGAGTTTAGCTGATAAGGGAAGGGAGAGATAGGAGTGGAGCTAGTCAAAATGTTAGGGTCTAATGAGGGATTTTTAAAGACAAGGTATACTTGGTTATGTTTGGAAGAGGCAGAGGGAAAAAAGGAGAGAAAAATTAAATATTGGGGGAACATAGAGATGTTAGAGGGAACAGTCTGCTGTGAGATCAAGAGTATATATAAAGGGATTGTCATTATCAAGAAGGACCTCCTCTTCAATCAAGATTCTAGTGCAGGGAGAGTTGGTGAGAGTTATACAAAGTAGAAAAGAGAGTGCTCTGGGAAGTAATCTCAATTTTTTTGGCAAGTAAGAGTCAAGACCCTCCACTGAGACTCATAGGAAATGAAGGAGAGACAAGAACATTTGGAAGAGGACTGGAATAAAAGGATTGCCATACTACTGTGAAGGCCCAGTTAAGGTTAGAGCTAGAGTTCAGTAGTCTTGCTTCCTAGTTAAAAATTCTCTCTACTATACAATATCTATCCCTATTCTGCTCACTACAAGAATTGTATATCTTTCCCTTTCCCTTTCCCTGAAATGCTTTCACATATGGTCAGAGGATAATAGATTGAGAACCAGAAGGTACCTTCAAGGTCATCATTTTACCAATGAGGAAGCTGACAAATGTCTAAGACAAGATTTGTATTTAATTCTTTCTAATGCCAAACCTATCACTCTATGTACTATCTCTCAAGAGCAAAGGGTTCAAAAACTATAGTATAGAAAGCAGAGCTTACGGGGTTAAGAGTCAGGGCCAACCCTATACAATTACTTAAATAGATCATGGTTCTGCTAAGTAACACTTTGTACAAACCTTGACTAAACTAGCGAACATGTGATCCATCCTCTTCCATGAAACTACGGAGTTGGATAAATATTTCATAATACCTCTTCCAATCTTAAAACTGGTATGCCCTGGAAATTTATTTTTAATTTGATGTTTTGCCCTCAGTGATAGACTTCTCATTCTTCTCCCTCTCTACCCCAACATTCAGAATCCAAGTCTCCATATGTTTTTAATGATCCCTTCAATTTCTCTCCTGTCATTCAAATCTATTCAAGATCTTTCATTGATGATGTCTTAGAAGACTTAGAGACATGAGGGGTAGAGTCAGGAAGACCTGAATTCAAATTCTGATTCGGACATTTGCTAGTTGTAATCTGGGTAATTTATGTAACATCTTCAGTTTCCTCATCTGTAAAGTAGTGATATTAAGAGTAACAGTTATTTCACAGCTGTTGTTTTGATCATGAGAACCAAACAGAATAATATATGTAAAGAGCATTGAAAGCTTCAACTTCCTTTCGTTCTAAAACTTCAACTTTCAACTATTTTAATTATATTAAGGCTCTTCTCCAGAATGAAAGCATCTAGAAGACAAGTGTCAAAATATAGGAATAAAGCTTCAGTGATGAGATTCCAGATAGAAACTGAGGGAGAATGGGGATGAGGTAGGGAACAGAATGTGAGATCCTTCCCTGCATCCCCATACCATAACTTTGAAAGCCATCTCAAGTTCTGCCTCCTCATATGGCCAAACACCTATAGTATGGATCCAAATATTGAAGGATAATCCTTTACCCATACCCTCTGCTCACTCAAAGCCCTTGTCCACTAACACATCCCTTACCTTTCTGCCATCATCAGCCCTTAGGTCTAAGGGCCAGAGGGCTTATATTACACTCATAGCCTCTAAGTCCAAGGATTGAAGAGCCTGCATTTGTTGTATTGTGGCAATGATAATGAATGGGCAATATCTATGAGATATCTGAAGCTCCAGGAAGATTGGACATTATCAAAGTATTCATACTCTGAGCAGTGGGTTGGCTGAACTGAGCTTTTTTTTTTTTTTTCTGCTTACCATTATGGTAGTGGAGCTCCAACTTTGGCTTTCTGTTTGCTACTCATTGTTAATGGAGATTTTGGGCATTTAACAGAGTGTGATGGGAAAATGTTTCCTTTGGGGGTTCAGATTATAAAAAGATGTGTTCCAAGACTACGGTACTTTGTAATTAATTAAGGTGATAAGGAGAAAGTGAAATGGGGATTGATATTTCTGAGGCAATCTTCACATGGCTCAGAGCACGGCAGGAAGTAATGGAGAAATCAGCCCAGAGTGTTGAAATATAAATTCTGGCTTTCTGTAAAGTGCATGTAATAGCTTAGAGACTGGAGGGAATAAGAACAGAAATGAGATCTCTCCAAAGAGGAATGAACCCTTTTGGTAGTGAATGGGGCAAACCAGAAGATGACACTTATAGGGCTCTGGGTTCAAGCTTGGTCTCTGTCATTGCCAATTTGCGTATTTTTCTGTGTATAATTTTCTTCCCCTTGTCCCCCAGGGACTGTACAGCTCACTAAAAATTGAAAACAACAAGCATATATTAAACATCCCCAGGGTATAAAGCTTTGGATTGGATATAGGGGATAAAAAGATTAAAAAAGAAACCCAGCAGTGATTTTTCTGCCTCTATTGAGAGAATCATGTGGTTTTTGATATTTTGGTGTTAAATATAATTATTTATATTCATTGTTTTCCTAATGATAAACTACCCTTGTGTCCTTTGTATGGCATAAATTCAATTTGATCATGACACTCATTTATATTGAAAATTCCACAGAATAAAACCATAGAAATTTCCTTTTTATATATGTGAGAAATGTGTATCTAAAACCAAAAACATATTTAATCGGGAAATAATGGAAGCTATTCTCAAAAATACAGGAGTAAAGCAAGGCTTTATTCTGACCAAATTGTTTTTGGCAGCTATGTAGTATAGTGGATAGAGTGTCAGAACCAGAGTCGAGAACCTGAGTTCAAATCCATCCTAAGGCACTTACTAGCTGAGGTACCTTTGGCAAATCATTTAACCTGATTTGCCTGAGTTTCCTCATTGTAAAATAGCTAAAAAAGGAAATGGCAAACCACTCCAATATCTTCTCCAAGAAAACCCAGGTAAGGTCACAAAGAGTCAGACATGAATGAACAACAACAACAATGCAAGGAAAACCTCTTTCCTTAATATTATTTGATACACCAATCAATCCACAAGGATCTATTAAAAGCCTACTATATTCAAGGGATTGTGCTATGTGTTGAGTTTATAAGGCCAAAAATGAAAAAAAAAAAAAAACAAGCTCATTTTAAGGAAGAAGATGGAATTCTTGATCAGGTTGTTTAGGTTGTCTTTAAGATCCCTTCCAATATCAAGATTCTACCCTTGCCTTAAGGCTATGAAAACCTATTTTTAAAGGGAGAGAGTGAGAATGGCCATGAAACTAACCTTCACAATTCTGTGACTTTGGCCAATAATTTTCTAATGGGAATAGAAATAAAAAGTTAGGCCCATTTTGAGTTGTGGATTGATTAGTGGGTCTGTAACAGCAGAATGGTGAAGTGACAAGGGATTTGAGAGTAAATGAAAATTCCTTGTTGATAATTCAAGAATGAAAGCTATGAAGGAAAGGAAGCAAAAATAGAATGGGACTGATAGACTGGAAGAATGGAAATGTACAAAGGAATTTGAGATCATTATGAGGATGAAAAACAAGTTTGAGTAAGAGGATATTTAAAGCAGTAAACAGTGTTTAGAGAATAGAATTTCAGAGATATATTTTCCTTGGTACAGAAATAGCTTTGAATGATGAGAGAGATCTAACTCTTCATCATCCTTAGACAAATTACATTAACATTACATTAATACTCTGCCCCTTAATTTTTAAAATAAATCTTATTAAGGTAGTTTTTCTATTATATCTATTATGAACATATACTTCCATTTACCTAGCAAGTCATCCATTTTAACAAATGTTTAAAAGGGGGGGGAGACAAAGAGCTATAAATTCATTCATATCCTCTGACCTAACAACACCATTGATAGGCATGAATACCAAAGGAAATTTAAAAAAAAGAAAATGACCTATATGTACAAAAATATTTATAGCAACTCTCTTCTCTGATCAAGATAAAAAGGAAATTGGGAGGATGCCCATCACGAAAGAATGGCTTAATAAAGTATGGCATGTTTTGTGAAGGAATATTATTGTTCTAAAGGAAATTGTGAGCAGGATGATCTCAGAAAAAATAAACCTGAAGAGTCCTCCATGAACTCAAGCAAAGTAAAATGTTTGGTGTACACAATAATATCTTGTCTTAGGATGGCCAACTGTGAATGACTTTGCTATTTTTAGCAGTACAATGATCTATGATTATCTGAAAGACTTGTGATGAAGAGTCCTATCCATACCTAGAGAGGGAACTGAGTGTCCCTGAATACAGATTGAAGTATTCTCTGCCTCTCTCTCTTGTCTTTCTCTGTCTCTCTGTGTCTCTGTTGCTTTCTCTCTGTCTCTCTTCCTATATCTCTTTCTCTCTATCTCCCCGTCACTCTCTGTCTCTGTCTCTTTCTCTCTGTCTCTGTCTCTGTCTCTCTCTAGCTATCTCTTCTTCTCTCTCTCTCTCTTAAACTTTGTTTTTCTTGAAGGTTTTTATTTTCATTAGCATGGGAAATCTATGTTTTCTTTTACAATGTAACTTATGGAAATGATTTATATAATTTCACATGTGGTTTTTAAATTGTGGGTGAGGATACACATCTCTCAAATTGGGTAAGATACAAGCAAAGATAATGATGAATGTTGGAAGGGATGTGGGAAAACTGGGACATTAATATATTGTTGGCGGAATTGTGAACTGATCCAACCATTCTAGAGCGCAATATGGAACTATGCCCAAAGGGCTGTCAAACTACATATCCTTTGATCCAGCAGTGTCTCTACTGGGCCTGTACCCCAAAGAGATCATAGAAAAGGGAAAAGAATCTACATGTACAAAAATGTTTGTAGAACCCCTTTTTGTTGTGGCAAGGAACTGAAAGCTGAATGAATGCCCATCCTTTGAGGAATGGCTGAGTACATTATGGAATATTATTGTTTTATAAGAAATGATCAGCAGAATGATTTCAGAAAGGTCTAGAGAGACTTACATGAACTGATGCTAAATAAATTGAATAGAATCAAGAGAACATTGTACATAGCAAGAACCACATTATATATTGATCAATTCTGAAGGACATGGTTCTTTTCAACAGTGAAGTGATTCAGACCAATTCCAATGGTCTTGTGATGGAGAGAGCCATCTGCTCCCAGAGAGAACACTGTGGGGATTGAGTGTGGAACACAGCATAGTATTTTCACTTTTGTTGTTGTATTTGCTTACATTTTGTTTTCTTTATCATCTTTTCTCCTTTTTGATCTGATTTTTCAAGTGTAGCATGATAATTGTAAAAATACATATAGAAGAATTGCACATGTTTAACATATATTGGATTACTTGCTGTCATGGGGAGGGGGTGGGGGGGAAAGGAAAGAGGAAAAATTTTGGAGCACAAGGTTTTGCAAGGATGAATATTGAAAACACTGCATATGTTTTGAAAATAAAAAGCTTTATTAAAAATTGTGGGTGAGGATAAGGGAGGGAACCTAAAACTCAAAAATTTCAAAAACTAATGTAAAAAAGAGTTTGTTTTGAATATAACTAGAGGTAAATATTAAATAAATAATTTTTTAAAAAAAGAAAGGAGAGGAGAGAGGAAGCAGTTAAAGAAAACTAGTTAATACATCATTTAGTTCTGATGGTGTATATATAATATTGCACAGTCATAGCCCTCCACCTCTGCAAAGTATAGAGATGGGTATATTTTCTTATCTCTTTTTTATTGGTTCTAATTTCAATTTATTATTTTTCTTCTTGTTTTCATTAATGTGTAGTTTTCTTTATTTTTCTTATATAGAAATCTTCCCATGATTCTCTAAATCTTCATATTTAGAATTTTTATGGCACATAATCTTTATTTTTTTTATTTAATAGCCTTTTATTTACAGGTTATATGTATGGGTAACTTTACAGCGTTAACAATTGCCAAACCTCTTGTTCCAATTTTTCACCTCTTACTCCCCACCCCCTCCCCCAGATGGCAGGATGACCAGTAGATGTTAAATATATTAAAATATAAATTAGATACACAATAAGTATACATGACCAAACTTATTTTGCTGTACTAAAAGAATCAGACTCTGAAATATTGTACAATTAGCTTGTGAAGGAAATCAAAAATGCAGGTGGGCATAAATATAGGGATTGGGAATTCAATGTAATGGTTTTTAGTCATCTCCCAGAGTTCTTTCTCTGGGCGTAGCTGGTTCAGTTTATTACTACTCCATTAGAAATGATTTGGTTGATCTCATTGCTGAGGATGGCCAGGTCCATCAGAACTGGTCATCATATAGTATTGTTGTTGAAGTATATAATGATCTCCTGGTCCTGCTCATTTCACTCAGCATCAGTTCGTGTAAGTCTCTCCAGGCCTTTCTGAAATCATCCTGTTGGTCATTTCTTACAGAACAGTAATATTCCATAATATTCATATACCACAATTTATTCAGCCATTCTCCAACTGATGGGCATCCACTCAGTTTCCAGTTTCTAGCCACTACAAAGAGGGCTGCCACAAACATTCGGCACATAATCTTTAAGAAAGAAATCTGGCTCATTAACTGAAAGAAAGAATAAAATGAATGAAAGAAAGAAAAATAAAAGACAGGAATGAAGAAGAAAGGAAGAGAGAAAAAGAAAGAAAGAAGGGAGGGAAGGAGGAATTGAAGAAGGAAGGAAGGGAAGAATGTGAGGGAGGAAGGAGAAAGGGAAGGAGGAAGGAAGGAAGGGAGGGAGGGAGGGAGGGAGGGAGGGAGGAAGGAAGGAAGGGAGGGAGGGAGAGAGGAAGAGAGAGAGGGAGGGAAGAAGACAAGGAGAGAGTAAAGAAGTAAGATAGAAAGGAAGGAAGAAAGAAAATCATTCTGATTTACATCTTGCCACTGGACCCAGTTGACTCTGGAGAAGAATGTGAGTTTGATAAGTTTGTACAACCCTCCCTCACTTCAATTCACTTAGTGTCATTGTATCACCTTCCTAATGCTATGATCCTCTTTGATAATGAAAGACAAAACCAATCTACAGTACAGTATTATTCTATTACATTCATGTATCACATTTTGTTTCAGTATGATCCAATCAATGGGTATTTTGTTTTTAAGTCTTTGCTACCATAAACACTACTAGTAACTTTCTTTCTTCCTCAAATTCCTTGAATTAAAATCTCTCAGTCAAAGGGCATACATTTTTAAAAACCATAATTCCAAATTACTTTCTAGAATTGTTGACCAATTTGCAATCCTATCAACATTGCATCAATGTGCCTACCTTCCTACAGCTGTACCACCATTGACTGTATCTATTTTTGTCATCTTTGTCAATTTGCTGGATGTAAGATGAAATCTCGGAGTTGTTTTGATTTGCATTTCTCTGATTAATAATATTGAGCTGTCTTTCACATAGTTGTTAATAATTTGCAATTCTTTTTAAAACTACTTGTTCTTATCCCTTGAGCACTTTATTCGGGGACAAATGGTTCTTAATCATACTTGTGTTAATTCCCTTGATATCTTGGTTAACCATACCCTTATCAGTTATTTGATGCCATTTTTTTTTCAAATTTGGAGTTTCCCTTCTAAGCCTAAATAAATTCATTTTGGTTAAAAAAAAACACAAAAAAATCTTTTTATGTAGTCAAAATGATCTATATTATCTTTTGTAATAGCCTCAATTCTTTGTTGTTTAAAAACTCTCCCCAGAGCCTTGAAAAGAACCTGAGCTTACTCTTATACATATATTTTTTTTTAATAGTATGGCTTTTTATATCCAAGTTGTGTAATGAATGCCTTTTAAAAGAAAAATTATTACTTAAAAGTTCACATTTACAGAATTGATAAAGTGGAGACATTAGTATATTTCATAGAATTGGAAGCTACTATAACTTAATGAATTTCGGGCCTAAACAGGATAGGATGCAGCCCAGCAGCTCTTTTAGACTTTTAAACTATGGAGACAAAAGCAAGAGGGGAATTAAATTGGAGGAATTTCAAGCATGGAATTAGAGAATTCTTAGACGTGTCAGAAATGTGTATGCTCTGGGGGGAAAAAGCAGACTTAGTTGGATGCTGGAAGAAAGACATTAAGTCAGTGAAATGATATAAAAGTACTTCCAGTTTGTTTCATGCAACATCCAAGTGGAAGTAGGCTCTTGGCCCAAAGACATAAAATCTCATCTTGGTTTTGCCATTAGCTAGCTCTGTTATTTTCTATAAATCCCTTGACATCCCTAAGGTTCATTCTCTTCTTTAACAAAATGAAGACTTTGGAATGGTAAAGTATAAGATCCTATCCAACTCAAAGAGTGAACAGTTCTCTGGAAGATCATACAGGAAATCAAAGGATATTTGCTATTTATAGTAAGTGGGGGGAGAAACATAAACACAGAATCTGGCAGGTAGGAAGTGCTTAATAAATGATAATTAAGTGACTCATTCAGTATAGAAGTTTAAAGGAGCCCTGAGTCTTATTCATAATAATGTTCTATCAATATTTGGAGTTTCCTTTTTTATATTTCAAGTCTATCAGGTTTTCCTGTCTGAGTCCTATCCTCAAATTGACCCTATAGCTATGCAGGTAACAAATATATAATAAGCTTACTATGTGTCAGGTACTACATTGAATGATGGCGTTATGAATAGAAATAAACAAAATGATACTTCCTGCATTCATGGAGCTTGAATTTTAAGGGTAAAAGGCAAGATATAAAAGGAATAATAAAGGGTATATGGGTGGGGACATGATGGCAAAACCCTTAGAGTCAAAAGCATAGACAGGAAGGAAATAAAGGAGGGCTGATCTGGGCCTGTTCCTCAAATGGAAGACCTGAAAGGAATGCACCAATGGGAGAAGGGCCCTGACATAGTGCGAGGATATTGCAGAGTAAGAAGTTCTTAGTTGCTCAGAGAATTTCCAGGATGAAAGGACAGTTGAATTGAACAACTCAATTGAACAATAATTGAGCAAAGGAAAAGAGTCTGAGAACAAAAGAACAGTAGAAAACATTGAGGGAAATATTGGGGTGAGGACTCAACCATTCCTAGAGACCCTTCTTTGAGCATGGATTTGCCTGCAAGGGTAAAATGCAGGGAATTGGAGTCTACTTTATTCATAAGAGTAGTAATAGAGGGAATAGGGAGCAGGACCTTGAATAATTTCGGGAGTAATAAGAAATTCCACACACACACACCTCTCTAATGCATCCTCCACATCTTCACAAATGTAGCAGAAAATTCCTTTAGAAATCAAATTTCATCTCAGAGACAAAATTAGACTGGTAGTGATATCTAGTGGCAAATGGATTTGGTTAAGTGATTGATATAAGATCCTTTAGACAAATGCAATGGTACAGGATACTAGTAATAGTGCCAGAAGAGAGAAAATATAGGAGATTTGGAAATGAGAGTAAGTGAATATAGAAAAAAGAGAGGTCCTTCACAATCTTACTGAAAGTCAGCTTTGCAAAAGGAAAATGATGGTCCAATTGTGAGTAGCCAAAGTTTTATAGATTGAACTCCATGAAAGATATTGAGCTCTCTCTTTCTTGATGAAAGTTTCCTTTGTGCTCAAAATCATTTAACTCCTTTGACCCTTAGTCTCTTCTTCTGTAACATGGCAAGGAGTTAGACCAAGGATCTCTATTATCTGTCCCAGATGTTATTTTATGAACCATCTTGTAATTTTATGAGTCCAAAGTCAATAGCTAAGAAATAGTCACATCAGACACATCTTCACCCCCCACTGCAGGGTATGCTATAACTAAGAAGCAAAGCTTCCTATGCCAATTTAGATGCCAGGCCACCAAATAAATGCCCATTCCTCCTTTCATGGACTGAAAGACAAGAGACTGCTCGGGGTTGTATCCCCAAGCTCTCTCTGACTCTCTGTGACCTGAGTTGTTTTTCTTCCCTTAGCTCCATCTCTTTTTGTTGGCACATTTTTCTTCCCATCAGTCTCCACTCATCATGAGCTCCAGGCCACTCGGTCCCTAATCATGCCCTTCACACATTTTGATTGAGTTCAGTTGGGCTAGATCACACAGTAGATGAAGCATTATTCCTGAAGTGAGGAAGACATGAGTTCAAATATGGTATCAGACACACTCTTAACTATGTGATGCTGGGAAAATCACTTTACTTCTGTTACCTAGGTTTTCCCATCTGTAAAAAGGGAGGTAATATTAGAGTCTACTTCACATGATTATTATGAGGATTAAATGATAGAACATTTATAAAGCATTTGGCACAGTGCCTGGCACATAGCAGGCACTATATAAACACTAGGTATCATAATTACTGTTACTTATAAAGACATTATATAATAATAATAGCTAGCATTTACATAGTCTTTCAAGTTTTGCAAGTAGTTGTATACGTTTTCTCACTTAAACCTCTGGGGGACAGGTATTATATTATTCCTATTTTGCAAATGAAGAAACTGAGTCACAAAGAGATTAAAATGACTTGCCAAGGTCATATAGCTAGTGTCTCAGTTAGGCTTTAAACTCAAGTCTATTTGACTCTAACTTCTTTTAAGCTAGTGTATTAACTAACTGTCAGTCTTTGTCAGTCAGTCAAAACTCAATAAGCAATTATTAAGTCCTTACTATGTACCCGCTACTGTGCAAACACTGGAAAATCAAAGAAAGATAAGAACAGTCTCTGCCTAGAAGGAATTCCTATTCTAATCATAATATATATAAAAACAAATATATTAGTAGACACAATATAGACATCTCCCTCCAGCATATGACTTTTAAGCATATCAGGCAGCCACCTTTTCAGCACACTTAAATCCCAAGAATCCATCAGTTTCCTCTCAGACAGGCATTTTTACCTCAAGCCTCCCTCCTCAATTTAATTCCACTTCTTTAAAAATCCCATCCTTAGACTTTTCCCCCCTTTATTCCCCTCTGCCCCCAAAAGCTTTATGGAATGGGACCTATCCCAAATGGCACAGAGAGATGGGCAGCTGGGAATTGGGGAGTAGAAAAGATGGTTGTCTACTGGCTGGTCTTGTTATTGAGATACCCTACTCATTTACCAGCTAACCCTGGAGAGAATAGGGTATGAGAAAACTAATCAAGAAACAAATCTATTCATTGACTGCCCCAGGCAATTCATGATTGGTGGTAAAGCTCTGCTACTCTTGCTGAGCCGTATAGCTACTGATGATTGTAGGCAAGAGGGAGTTAAAATTGGGAAAACTGAGCAGAGATGCTATAGATTAAGAAGATTCTTCTATCAGTCTTTAGGAGGGAGTAGAGCAATACAGACATATTGATAGATTGATGTACTTTGAAGTCAAGATGACTTGAATCCCAATTTTACCTTTGACATCAGCCATGTGACTTTAAATAAAACATTTTACCTCTCTAATCCTTAGTTTCCTCATCTGTAAAATGACCACATAATATATGTGCTAATTACTCATGGCCCTTTCTATCCCATAGAGTTTCAGCTTTCAGAAATATCAACAGACCACTATTCTATTCCATATATGTATTGATGGGGTTTATCCTTCATTCTCAAAAACAACCATGACAACTGGGAGGTGATGCTAGGCCATGCAATTGAATCGGATTTAAGAGAGGGAGGGTCATGCAAAGTCATCAACCTCACTTCCTCCTCCAGAATCGTCTGGGTCCAGTGACCAGATAGATAACAGAAGGACTGGAAATGACCTGGAATAGAGGGAGATCTTGAGCCTTTTAAACTAAGGTTTCTAAGAGGTCTCCATTTGACAGAGACAATGCCCATTCAGTGGATCAGGTAAGGTAAGAAATGAAGCAAAGAATGGTCTCTTTTGCCTAATCAAAAAAAAAAAAAAAAAAGGAATCAATCCAGAGAGGGAGACCCTCAAGGTTCCTGGCTAAAGCCACAACAATTTCTATCTGCATTTATTCTTAGACTATCAGAGTCAAAACAAAGATCTAGTGCACTTGACCTGAAAACTTTTTTTCAGCCAATCAAAAAGGCATAGAGTGATTTGGATTTAAGGTGTGATCCAAAAGAAAGAAATCTAGCTATTGCCCCAAGATTGAAAATCAGGAAGGGGAGAAAGAGAGCTCTTGGTACAGCAGATTTTGCAGCTTGCTATTGCTCTCACTACCTAGGAGCATTGTATAGCAAAATCTGAGATGGGATAGATGCTGAAAGCTTCAGTGATTGAGGCTGATACTCAAGAATGGAAGATATACTAAGCCTTTGGGGTCCCAAGTTAGCCCAGGGACCAGACATCACTGGAAAGTAGTAATAAACTTAGAGTTAGTCTGAAAAACTGATCTCAAATCCCCAATCTTCCCTGTTCCCTCTTTTCTCTCCCAATTGTTTGCAGAGCTATTTGGATTAGATATCAGATATATAGTGTCGTTCCTTATTTTTTCCCCATGAAGAATAAGGAAATACTTATTCCTTCACTTGGGAAGATGTATGAGGGAGATGATTGGAATGACAGTTTATTTACCCCTTTTAGAACCATTTTTGTATTTATTTTATTGTGCTTTTATAACCATCTAGTCAAAAAGACAATTATCTGAATCTGAGAATGAGGGTGGTCAATAGAAATTTTCTAGTCAAGCAGAGATTGAGTAGCCATCTAAAATCATTATAATTCTCCTACTTTATAGTGATGTTCTATTTCCCTTTTTGCCATACCTCTGGATTGGTTGAAACATGTAGAATCCAGACTTAGAGCCATGACTGAAAAGCCCTGTGAGCTTGTTGTTGTTTATCCTTTGTTTTCGAAGAGGACTGACAACATCAGGAGTGTGATGTTTTGACTTGCAGGTAAATTGGATTTGAGTGAAGCAGAGCTCCTCCAGTCATCTGAGTCCAATGGCAAGACATAGGTCAGGATGACTAGTGATGGCACCAGATGGCACCAGGGAAAGCTTGATGTTTTCAAGCTAAGGTCTTTCCAAGGTCTCAATTTGTCTGAGGCAACACCCAATCAGTAGTCAAAGACTAGGTAAGAATTGAGACCAAAGAAAACCCAGTTTGCCTTCACAATATAATCAGTCTGGAATGGAAAGACCCGCAAAGTTTCTAGTCAGGAGGGAAACAATTGCTGTTTACTCTTACTCTGAATCATCAAAACCCAAACAATGAGCAAGTTTTGGAACAAGGAGATATTATAAGATCTTGTAAGCAAATAATCTCTAATGAGCAGTGGGGTGACTACAGCCTTTGAAAAAGTTATAGCATGAGCATTGGATTTTGAGACAATTACTCAGTTTTGTCCAAATAATATACTATAGCATATGTAATATATAACCAAATGATGGTTAATTAATTGGTCAGTTAGTCAAGTAAAGTCACAATCCAGTTTGGGATTCCATCATCTCAAGTGTTACCTGTACCAAGTAACGGGCCACTATTCTATCATCCTCATTCTCATCTCCCTCCTCCTTATCTTCATTACCATCATGATCATCACTAATATTTATAGTGGTAGTAATAGTATAATGATATTAATAGTCTCTTTTAACATGACCTGGCCAGAAGGATTAGAAGGGATTCTATCCCTAGTGCTGAAAGAGAACCCAGGGACTCTTGTATTTAGCTCTAGGTAGTTTTCTTCTCATCTTCTTCCTCTTCATCTTCATTACCATCATCATCATCATCATCACTAATATTTATAGTGGTAGTAATGGTATAATAATGTTAATAGTCTCTTTTAACATGACCTGGCCAGAAGAATCAAAAGGGATTCTGTCCTTAGTGCTGAAAGAGGACCCGGGGTCTCTTGCATTTAGCTCTAGATGGTTTTCTTCTAAGTTCTCATTGATTTGCATTTCATTACTTTGAATCAGGAAACCTCTAAGTTTCACCACATACTTGTGACCATAATCTGAATCATCATGCTCTGAGCCTCAATTTCCTCATTTGTAAAATGGGAATAAAAATACACCATGTAACTCATAGAGTTAAAATGAGGAAAATGTTTTTGTGTTATATAAATACTAAGGAATGCATGTTTGTGTTATATAAGTGTGATATAACTATGGGCTGTTATTATAGTTACCTTGTTCTATGCAATGTCAATTTAAAACATACGCATTACCCTCACCTTCTTCTATCAAGTATTTTGCTGTCATCATTAGGGATTCTTAGCACATTGTGGGTTGGGATGGGGTAGAAGTCTCTAAAGAGCCTTCTAACAATTTACCTAGGAAGGAAAAAGGTAAACATAAGCATTATGGGGCTCAGTAAAACTCCCCTTAGATGTGCTTATTGTCCCCAAGGAAAATAACACTTAAAGGCAGAAATAAAACCACCCACCTTTCATTAAGTCGAAAACTGAAGCACAAATCCAGCCACAGTATACTTCTTGGCAGTGGCTAACAGCTTTAAGTGGTGTGATGGACTTCAGCAGAGACCAGTCTAAACTCAGACCAAGTGCTTCCCACATGCAATGGGTAATCTACATTATCACTCAGGCCATGAAGAGCAATCTTTCTCCATGACAAAAAGCTGCCCTCTCTGTCAACCCAGAGTTTGGCTTTCAAGTCAAATGCTTCAGCTTCTGCAGCAGAGATGAGAGAGCCAGAAGTATGATGCCCGCCACTGGACTTATGGGTTGATTAATGTCATTCCTCCAAGCTATAATGGCTTGGACCCAGAGATTTCCAGGAGGCTTCAACCCATCTGCTTCTCCCACAGTGCAGTTGTTATAAGGTGTTTTTCAGTCATGTCTGACTCTTCATGGTTCCATTTGAAATTTTCTTGGCAAAGAGAGTGGAGTGTTTTTCTGTTTCCTTCTCCAGCTCATTTTACAGATGTGGAAACTAAGGCAAGATTGATGTGAAGGTGTAATAAAGTGCTTTGTAAATCTTAAAGCATGAAATAAATGTTAGATATTTTATACTATGGGCAGGCACAAAGGATACAAAATGATGCAAAAATAAATCAACTTTCCTTTAAACTTTCTATACTCAGACAAATCTGAGTATAGAAATATGTTAACAGCTATGTCCAAATTCTCTGGCCAATAGACCCTAATTAATTCCATATAGCCAAGAGCTGATTTGCTCAAGATAGTTTGATTTTTTTATTTAAAAATCTAATATTTTTCATGGATTGGTTTTATTCCATTGGGAAATTTAGATAAGTGATTCAGTCTCAGAGACTGAGGCACTGATAATGACCTTCCCTTTTTGCTTCATCCTGAAAGTTTTCTCTACTTCAATTCAACATCTCTTCAAGATGTTATCTATCATGGTACCTTCATCTCCTATCCTACCTTCCCTTTTCCACTCTCTTTTAGGAGCTGTCATCCCCCATTAGAATGTAAGATCTTTGGAAGCAAGCAGACATTTTGGATTTCATGCAATTGGCACAATGTTTGGCACAGTGTAAGTGCTTAACAAACACATGTATAATGATTAACTGTTAAGTTATAGGAGATGTGAGAATCTGTATTGGAGCATAGAGTTTCATTAATAGAAAAATTCCTAAATCTATGAAGTCATCTGACCATAATGGTGGGAAAAACATAACATATTTCTATACTTAGATGTGTCTGAGTATAGAAACTTTAAAGGAAAGTTCATCTAAATCAGCAGGCTGTTGAAGAGAGCCACATCCATCAGAATTAATCATCACACAATCTTACTGTTGCCTTGTACTGTCATTTCCTGGTTCTGTTCATTTCATTTAGCATCAGTTTATGTGAGTCTCTCCAGGCCTCTCTGAAATCATCCTACTGATCATTTCTTATAGAACAATAATATTCCATTATATTCATATACCATAACTTATTCAGCCATTCTCAACTGATGGGCATCCAGTCAGTTTCCAGTTTCTTGGGTGGCCAATTTTCAATCAAATTTTCCAATGAACGGGATAGAAATGGACATGATGAGGGAGTGTGAAATAGGTTGAGTTCCAGCTCTGCCATTAAGTAGCTGTCTGATCTTAAGGAAGCAGCTTGACATTGAAGAAAAATAATTAAATTTGGAACCATAGAATCTGAGGTCAAATACCAGCTTTGCAACCTTATAGCTGTGAGATCTTGGCAAGTCAGCTAATTACTCTAGGCCTCAGTTTCCTCAACTGTAAAAATGGGAAGATTAAACTAAGAGCCTTCAAAGATCCTTTCCATCTCTACATCTATGACCTTGTCACTTTTCTCTGAACCTCAGCTTATCTGTAAAATGAGGGAGTTGAACTCTTTCAGCTTCTATTTCCTCATCTATTGAGGGAATTGGACTTAATGAGCTCTAGGGTATTATGTGACTTCAGATAGAAGATCTTATGACTACTTGTTCTTCAGAATCAATTCCAAATCTGACATTTTATGAGCCCCGGACACAAAGTCAAAGTCTTGACATAAGACCTCTACCCACCCCAACTTTTTTATCTGTCTTCCAGGCCCTAATTCTATCTTCCCATTTAGACTTACCCCTCCTTTATCCAAGACTCAGGTAATGTTCACCAATTCCTTCCAGAATATTCCTCATCACCCCCTCCTTTCCTCCACTCCGTCAACAACATTTGAAAATAGATGCCTCCAAGGGCCTGGGATTTTCTGGAGTAGATCTTTTGCCTCTCCTTGATACCTCCCTGCAGACTGCCCCTAAATGCTGACATTTTTCCAAAGCTGGATGTTTTTGAAAAATACTTTAGTTGAATGCCAGGCCAGGCCACACAAAATATCACGGTGGCTTCCAAAGAGACCTTCTAGGAGCTGGAGTGGGTAAAAATAGCCACTGCTCCAAGCACAAGTAAAGAGAATAAAGATCACAGGCAGAGGAGTCTATTTGTTTTTAAAGTAATTATTTCTAAGTGGATCTGGGGAGGGAGGAAGAGTCTTCCTAGCAGTCTGGGAAACTAGAGTTTTTTACCTATCGTCAGAAAAACCAGGAGGTGGAATAGGTTACAGAAGAAAAAATGAATAGAAAAGTCAGAGGTTGAAATCTGAAATCCCAATCCATACATAAATACCCTCTGATCCCTAGAAATTCACTCCCCTGATATGAGTTTCTATTTCCCCAGTTGTGAAGTAAAAGCAAAGGCAGCTGTGGTATGGAGGAGAAAGAGAGCTGGCCCCAAGTCAGAAAGACCTCAGTTCAAATTTTCTTTGTGAAACACACCAATTGGGTGATGCTGGGCAAGTCAATGAACTTGTCTGAGTTTCCATTTCCTGTTCTGTAAAGATGAGCTATTATAATATAATACTACAATAGGTTAATATAAAATATGTTACATGTAATTTGTATATTATAATACTATATAAACACGAACCATTATTTCCTATTTACATAGCCATGGTAATAATTATACTAACATGAAATACTGAGCATTTATCTAAATGCCTTAAGCTTTGCAAAGAACATTTACATAGTTACACATTTTAACTCAATTGAGCTTCTAAAAAACCTTGTTAGGTATATGCTATTGTTTCACACTTAAAGAAACTGAGGCAGACAGAGGTTAAATGGCATGCCTAGCATCACACAGCAAGTAGTATCTGAGACTGGATTTGCATTTAAGTTCCCCTGACTCCCAATCTCTGACCCATCTAGTTGGAGATAGGAATGGATTGTTAGAAATTAGAAAGAAGTCTGCAAAGATATTGATGGGGGCCTGTGCCAAAACAAAATGCTATATGGCTAGGAGGTACAATATACTGTTTGCAAAATAGATAAAAATGTTTTGCAATTTGCTGACATTACAATCAGTAGCTATTCACTGTAACTGATACAAGTACTGAAAATTGTTATCCTGAAGTTGGGTAGCAAGAACTTTGCTACATCCTCCTCTATGGATGTTAGGTATCACTGATAAATTAATAGTGATCTTCTAATGTCATTGTCTTGTGCCCTCATGGCTCAATTCCCACCCCACCCCCAAGATTAACAGTTGAAACTCATTTGAATAACCAGATTTAATAAGATTTTGTAAAAGGGTCTTTACCAAGATGGCGTGATGATAACATTATTTTGGTTAAAAAAAAAAAAACTACCTGAAAAAATTCTATGGAACACTCTTCTAAAATGATAAAATCCAGGAGAAAGTTTGGCTGAAGCTTAGAGAATACATATGGCAAAGTGATTACTTTCAGTTACTAGTTGCTGGTAACTTATTTCTCCCGTCTATAGGAACCTCAATAAATTCCTTTTAGGCATGGTAGAATTATTTTGCTGGGTTCACTGTGAGGCCATGAATCTCTGTTCAGCCTGTTATTGGTGGGGAGCAGCTAGGTGGTGTAATGGAAAGAGCGCTGTCTCTGCAATCAGGAGAACCTGAGTTCAAATTTTACTTCAGTAACTTAACACTTACTAGCTGAGTGACTCTGGACACTAACCCCAGTAGCCTTACAAAAACAAAACAGAACAAAACAAAATAGTTTGTCTCAGTTTCCACTATTGACCATTTTCTGAGATTTTATGAGAAAACAGATGGGAAGTCCAAAATCATCCAGACCTTTCAAAGTTCCAAAGGGTCTCTTTAGGCCAGAGGGAGAAAACTTTTAAGGTAGAGCCCAAGCCAAATGCTTACTTACTCCTCCCCCTCTCCTTAAAAGGTTCTTCCCCGTGAGTGTGCTGGAAGGCTAAACTTGGTGCAATTTGTGGACTTTCAGTTAAGTCAATGCTTTTATACAGTACCCTGAGTTGATAACAAAATCTATCAGCCAGTTAGGAGAAATTTCTTACATTCCATCATTTTATTCATCAAATTACTCTTAAAGACTTTCCACATTTAGTCTAAGTCGTATGATTGAAATGGATGGATTGGGCATCTTATCACTTATTTTCAGCGGGGCTAAGTGACTTGAACAAATATCAATCATTCCTACTCCTATATGTATGTACAGGCAGACAGACAGACACACATACACATATCTATGTATATGTGTATATACATACACGTATATATTTCCTGTGTATGTACACATAATCATACATACATATATGTATGCACATATACATGTGTGTATATAGTTTCTACCATTAGCTTTCTCCCCAGATGGTATTCCTGCAATTTTAAAGATTTTCCTCAAGCCAAGGTCCATTGAACTACTTAACCATCAGATTGGCTTTTAAGAAGAAATATTTTCTTTAAAAATATGGTAAGAATTGAATTCTCAGTCTCTATATTTTTGCCCGCCTACATTTTGGATTTCCTTCACAGGTTAATTGTACACTATTTCAGAGTCTGATTCTTTTTGTACAGCAAAATAACGGTTTGGACATGTCTACTTATTTTGTATTTAATTTGTACTTTACCATATTTAACATGTATTGGTCATTCTGCCATCTAGGGGAGGGGGTGGGGGGAAGGAGGGGAAAAAGTGGAACAAAAGGTTTGGCAATTGTCAATGCTGTAAAATTACCCATGCATATAACTTGTACATAAAAAGCTATTAATTTTTTTAAAAAATATGGTAAGAAAAAGCATACAACCTTACTATCATCTGGGAGGGGAGAACATAATCTCTCCTTGCTCCCATTTCCTTAGTTTTTTGAAAGGGCAAGGAGAATTAAATTCACTGTTTCATTCAGTTCTTATATAACACAGCTTCTTAAACTTTTTCCATTTGTGACCCCAAAATTTCTATGTGACCTTGAGTATATAGGCATATAAAATAGGTATACAAAGCAAATATTTACTATTAATAAATCATATTTTCATTACTCCCACATTCAGGTATGAGTTGTGAACCACAGTTTAAGAAGTTGGGCTATATAGCACAGTCTCACCAAGTTCCAAGTCCAGAGCCCCTTCTTCCCTCCAATCTTGGGCACCCTGGCTTTTTATGCTTTCCCCTGCTGGATTTAGCTACATATTTGACTTTGGAACCTGTCTTTAAAGTCATTGTAGCATTGAGTCTAGGGCCAGTAGAGATTCTAGAATTGAAAAGAATAAATAAAAAGGACTAAAAAAAACAAAATCCCAACTTCAATTTTGACAGCCTGAAAGAGGTGGGAAGGGGAAAACAGTCTTTCCCTTAATCCAGTCACTCCATGATGCCCCTGATAAATGGACCTTCATTTCTGGATGCTGAAGAAAAAACAATGAGCTTATAATTTTTAAAGCTCATAGCCTGTTTCAATAGACATTTATATACAATTATATACATACAATTATACCTTTGGTCAGAATGCCCTATTGGTCACCATGACTGCAACACTATTCCTTATCCCAAGCTCACACTCATGCAGCTGAATTTTCCACTATTACTCTACCAATGGATAGGCTTGTTTGGAATTTTGTTTAGGAATGAGAATAGTACCGACATTTGCAAGGTTCTAGTTGAAGCAATCAAGCAAAAAAAAGCCATAAAAATTTGGGAGTAGGCCCAGAGCTCCAAAGATTAAGTTCAATAATACTTTAGACTAAGCTCTTAGGCAGATAAAAGGCAGTTTTTGATCAGTGATTCATCTTACCTGGAATAGGTTTATTTTTTTCCATGTAAATATTAACAAAATCTTCACATCCCCCATCAGGACATGGCTCTCTTCAACAATGAGATGATTCAAACCAGTTCCAGTTATTCAGTAATGAAGAGAGTCATCTCCCAGAGAGAGGACTATGGGAAATGAATGTGGACCACAGCATAGCATTTTCACTTTCATTTATTCAGTCACTCTCCCAAACCTCAACCTAAGAGAAGCTCATGATATATCTATATCTATATATAATATATATTTCATATGTGTGTATGTGCGTGTAGGGTAGACTCCAGAAGACCAAGGGAGATGGACTTCTCTGATGTTCAATGGGAAAGTGAAATCTTGTCTTTACACCTTCCAAATCCACTATTCAGATAGGTCTACTCCCAGAATTACTTTAAAGGAGATCAACTGGACTCCAACTGAGATGACTTTCTCTTTTAAGTGTGTTTGTCACCGGGTATCTTTAAGATTTTTCAACAAGTTTTATTCCCCTTTTCAAAAGGACTGTATTCAAAAGGGGATGATTTTTTCCCATTTAAAAACAAGTTGGCTCCCCCCACCCCCACAACTCCATAAGAAATGAGAATGCTGCAGCTGAATCTGTATTCTTAAAAATATGTTATCTGGATTATCTTCCAAGAGATTTAAAAAATCAATCTCTTGAATGAGCTATGGCAGAGCTGCTGATTTTACAGTGAAACTCTAAAATGAAAAAACAGATCATTTGCCACAGGCTGTCCTTCAGTTCCTTAGCTTTTAAAATGCTGCAAAAAAATAATAATCAGTTTCCTCTTTTTCTTGAAGCATAAGACAAAAGTTCAAAATCCATTCCAATCACATCCATCAAGACTTGTGAGTCTTTGAGGGAATGGGGAGTCCATGTCTGTTGTCACAAAAAATTTTTGGCAATGGGGGAAGGAATTCTCCCCATTCTTTTGTAAAAGCCTAATCCTTCACTCTGTCTGCTATGGGACTGATAGGAATGTTTGATCCCTGTTTTTATAAGAATAGTAATGCAAGAGATAGAATATTTTTACAGATGAAGGGCCAGCCTTGGTGTTAGGAAAACTCAAATTCAAGATAATGAGCAAACACACAATTATTAAACTATGCCAGGTATAAGGAAAATAAAACCCTACCAGCCTTCAAGGAGCTTTCATTCTTTGGAGGGAAAATGGTTGTATATAGACAATGACAATTTGTCAGAGATTACCAGTTGACTCAAACTAGCTCTGTGGAAAATCTTTTGCTTTCTGACAACTCGGTAAGATTATTTTGTTAAGTTGTTTTGCAGTTATTGCTATCCCATTTGGATGGTTTTGGTTTTAGTTTGTTTGGTTTTTGGCAAAAGTACTAGCATGGTTCACCATTTCCTTCTTCAGATGAGGAAACTGAGGCAAATAGGGTGAAGTAACTGGACCAGGGTCACACAATTGGTAAGTTTCTGAGGTCAGATTTGAACTCAAAAAATGAGTCTTCCTGACTGCCTGGCATTCTATGCATTGTGGCACCACCTAGCTGTCCCTTTTAAATTATTTAAGAGAAAATTGCTGATCTCTTCTTTGGTTTTGACATTTAAGGTTCTCTATAGGTCTACGAAAAATTAAGAAAAACAGCAATAAAATAACAACCACAAAAGTGTATAAAGCACTTAGAACAAGCAATTTTCTCTCAGCAAACCTATGAAGTAAATAGTAGAGATATTATTATTCCTATTTTACAGGTGGGGAAACTGAACCTCAAAGAAGTTCCTGGGTTGCTATATAAGTATAGATAAATATTCTTATCTATAATAAGTATAAATAAGTATGTAAAACTTGAATTAGAATCCAGAATTTCTGGTATAAATTCTTGGTACAGAACTTTTTTCACTGATATAGGCTGACTTCACTGATGCTAATGATTCACCAATAATGGGTCATGGGGTCTGAGACATTTGGACCCATCCATCTATATCCTTCCTTCATCTAGTCCCTAAGTTGGTTGGCTGGGGCCAAGGAGGTTGTCTAAGGCCACGAAACAGAGATAAACTAATTGGATGATACAGAGAGCTATCTCTGTGACCTTGCCCTCATCAGTGCCTCTCTCTAGTCATCTGAGGACAGGGCTATTAATTAAAGATAATAAAGTACTAACTAATATGATTGCATATGGTAAGTGCTTCACACAAGGTCAACTGAATGGAAATGTTTGTGGAACTAAATTGGAGGAACTCAGAAAATATAGACCCAAATAGTATGAGCCCTCCCCACTTCCTGGGGCAAATGAATTCATGACATTGGGGAAGTTAGGAATCACTGACCCCCAGGAACCTGAACAGCGACCTTCTTTCCTTCCCAACCCCCAGAAAAACCAAAATCTCTAATTACAATCAGAAGAAAATTAATTTTCTACAATAGGATCATAGATTCTGAGCTAAAAGAGATCTTAGAAGCCCCTGAGTCCAACCTCTTCATTTAAATATGAGGAAACTTAGATACCTAGAGATTAATTGATTCCCCAGGACTTGCATTGCCAGTAAGTGAACTGGCAGAATTGGAATGCAGATCTTCTTGACTTTAAGCCCAGTGTTCCATCTGCTACATCAGAAACTCTTCTTTTCCTTATCCCCTACTCTACCCTTCTGTCTTCCCAATCACCATCATTATTCCATCTTTCTCACATCCTCTGATTTTTAAGCACTTGAGACAGAGAAAGGCAAGGTTGCCTTCTAGGGTGGGCAATTGTCTGCAAAATTTGATTTCTATTCTAACCATGTTAACATATGTTACACATCACAGATCCACCTGTTCTTAATCTCTGTATCAACATCCCTTTTGCTTCCTCCTTAACATTTCAATGGAGAAGTCTTCTGATACCTAGGTAGGAAAGACTCCAGTGTTCTTGAGGGATGGGGTGGCAGGAGAAAACAGAAAAAGCGAAGATGGGATAGATCAAAGAGCCACAGATCAAGACTTGGAAGATACCTTGGAAGCCATCTGCTTTAACCTCCTCTTTTCACAGGAAATGAAGAAATTGAGACCTGGAATGCTAAAGACTTGCCCAAGACGAAGGAAGAGGAATATGGGAGAAGAAATGGGCACTCATTTACTAGGGAAAAAGAAATAAACCAGTGGTACAGACAAGAACTTTGCTTTCTTTGGGTATTTTAACTCACAGCAGAAGACTAGATAACAACTGGAGATAGTCAAAACACAAGGAAAGGGGATTGGAAGAAGGATGAAAAGTTTCATAATAAAAATAAAGGGCAGAGACAAGATGGTAGAGTAGTAGGAGCCCAGTGAAAGTGTAGAACAAGGCAGAGTGTTCAAGATCTAGTTTTCTCCTCAGGCAGATTAAGGACACAAACAAAATCACAGCCCCATAGACTTAGATCTGGAAGTGAGTTCACATGTTAGCTAGTCCAATTTCCTCATCTTACAATTGGGAAAACTGAAGCCCAAGGAGACAAAGTAGCTGTCCAAGGTACTATTACAAGCCACAGAAGTGGAATATGAGTGAGACCTGTTCCTCTTACTCCAAATCCACAGCTCTTTCTGTACCATGATTCTGAAAGGAAATTTGGGTATGAGGCAGCAGGAAGGAGTCCAGGAGAGTCCTGTGAGAGAGTTTGCTTTTTGAAGGACCAAAAAGAGGGAGAAAAATTATGTAGGAGGTCTAATTTACAAAGCAAGTCAAGGCTTGCTAATCTCTTCCCTTTCATTCATTATTTTATTTGATCCTCACTACACTTCTGAGATATGTGTGGTATTTCTCATCACATTTTACTAAAGGGGATAATGAGGGCCAGACATGTCCACTGGCTTGTCAATGGTCACACAGCTAATTATGTCAGAAAGACAAAGAGACAGAGAGAGCAAGAGACAAAGAGAAACAGAAAGAGACAGAGAGATACAGAGAGACAAAGAGAAATACAGAGACAGACAAAAAGACAGAGACAGGAGGAGGAGGAAGAAAAGAGATAGAGAAAGGCAGATGGATTGATAGATAAATAGGTGGTAGATAGATGATGGTAAAAAAATTGATAGACAGACAGACACAGGCAGATAAGTAGATAGATGATAGGTAGATAGATAGATAGATAATTTAATAAGCACCAGGAACTCAGCTTAATACTGGAGATATAAATATAAGTATGCAAGAGAGTCCCTAACTTCAAGGAGATTATATTCTAATGGAAAAAGACAACAGATAAAGGAGAGATAAAAAAGGAAAGAAGAAACATGGGATAGAAATGGTGGGGAAAGAGCATAGATACCTGGTTCTGGACAAGATAAGGAAGAAGCTTACCTATCAGTGAATCAGGGATGAGTGTTGAACCCCAATATTTCTCATTCTAAGCCCAGCATCCTATCACTGTTCCAATGCTACCTTTCAAGGACAAGGGAAAAAAGAAAAAGGAATATAGTGGTCAATAATTGGTAAGTAAGCATTTATTAAGTGCTTTCTATGTGTGAGGCACTGTGCTAAGCACTAGAAATACAAAGAAAGGCAAAAGACAACCTTGAAAACCTTAGTTTTCAAGAATTTAAGTCTTAATAAGGGAGAGACCATGCCAAAAACCATGCAAAAACAAGCTATAAACAATTACAAATTGGATACATAAATTATAATAAATCATATAATTTGGAAATTATATAAACTTGATAGAGGAAAGACAGTAGAATTAGAATAAATCATATGTAAATAAGGAAGATGGAGAGGCAGAAACAGAAAGAGGAAAAGAGAAAAAGAGTAAGAAGAGAAAAAATAAAAGGAAAAAGGAAATAGGGGGGAAAGATGGAAAAAAAGAAAGAAGAAAAAAGAAGACTGGAAGTGAATAGGAAAAGGAGGCCGATAAGGAGGGAGAATGTGGTGATTTGCTTATGGTTGCAAAGAATTACGTATAAATCAGGGTGGCTCATATTCTCTACGATCACTTCCATATATTTTGCAATGCTCTTAAAAATCTCCCCTACTGGAAAAAGTCAGTCCCCTCCCAATGAAAGGAATAGTCCCTGCTTAGGCTATGAAGCTTGGCTTTCTGATGAAAGACATTTGTTATCTGCCAGATATTTACTAGATAAATGCACACCCAGGGGTCCTGTCTTGGCTTCTCATATCACAGCATATGATTTGCTTGACACAGTGGTGGAGGCCTAGATTATCGTGCTGCTTGGAAGCTGGACTTGATGGAGAGAATGCTCCTGAAGGTGAATGTGTCTGAAGTCCTATCTTCTCTACACCACACACAGAAGACTTTGACTTTCAGGACTATTCCAGCCAGGCTTGGGTAGCCCTGGGAGAATGGAAGGTACTGTCCACAGGCATTGATACCAGGTATCTCTAAGGATACCTTAGAAAATGTCAGTATCAGATGCTGGGCAGTAATTCTCCATGCATTTAAGGCCCTCATAGTTCTTAAAAGAAATTAGAAAATTGGGAGGAAGGGTTGAAGACTGACCCTGATTATACACAAGCACACCACACACACACACACACACACACACACACACACACACACGGGTACATAAGCATATATTCACACATTATATTTTAACAACACATTACAATTCATACCTCAATTGGAGGTGTGTTTATGGATAGTATGAAAGAAAAATATTAAGTATAGGATAAAGTTGGGGCAGAGAGAATTGCGCACAGTGTAGTAACATGTTTTACTTTTTATATTGTTTATTATCATTTTAATGAGAGAGACAATAAATTCACATTTAGGAATACTGAGTTTTAGTACAATAGGGATATGCAGGCAGAGATTTCTAGGAACCAATTGGAAATACAGGACAGGACCTCTGGGGAGCTAGATAGATTATCTTGGGTATCATTGGAAAGGAAAACATTGAAGTAGTAGCAATCAATGAGATTACTGAATGAAAATGCAAGAAGTATGAGGAATGATACCTTATGGGTAGAGGAAGGAGATAAAAAAGGGTTCACCAGAAATGGAAGTAAAGAAAGGGAAGAAAGCTGAGTCAGGCAAGCCTAGAAAGGAAAGAGCATCCAGATCATCAGTTGGGGAATGGCAGTTACGTTATATGAATGTAATGGAATATTATTGTTCTATAAGAAATGATCAGCAGGCTGATTTCAGAAAGGCTTGGAAAAATTTACATGAACTGATATTAAGTGAAGTGAGCCAAACCAAGAAAACACTGTACATGGCAACAACTAGATTATGTGATGAACAACCATGACTTGGTTTTTTCAACAATGAGATAATTCAAGTAAATTCCAATATACTTGTGATGGAAGGAGCCATCTGCATCTATAGAGTAAACTGTGGAGACTGAATGTCGATCAAAGCATAACATTTTCAGCTTTTTGTTGTTTGTTTGTTGTTTATCTTTTTCTTGTTTTTGTCTCTTTGATTTGATTTTTCTTGCACAGTATGACAAATAGGGAAATATGTTTAGAAGTGCACATGTTTAACCCATATTGGATTGCTTGCTGTCCAGGAGAGAGGTGAGGGAGAGAGAAAAATTTGGCACACAAGGTTTTTCAAGGGTGAATGTTGAAAAGTATCTTGGCATATATTTGGAAAAATAAAAAGCTATTTTAAAAAATAAAAGAGAGAATGGTAAAAAAGAAAAGAAAAGAAAAGAACACCTAGAAAAAGGGATTGGTCAAAGCTGTCAATGGCAAATGCTGTGTAGAGATTAATCAGTCAACAAGGATTTGTTAATTATTTATTATAAGCACAGAGAGCAACCTTTAAGGTCAACTAATCTAGCATGTAGAACTAAAATTCCAAGTCATATCATTTGAAGGAGGTAGCAGAACAAGGGTGCAAGGTCTCCTAATAGTGATGTTGGAATGGGAAGACCCGGGAGAAAATCCTCATCTTGTCACCTTCTCTCTGTGTAACCTTGGGTATGTCATGGGACCCAGGTTTCTCATCTATAAAAACCAACTTGTAAGGGCCCTTCCACCTCTAAATTTATGATCTCATGATTCCAAATTCCCTTCTCTTTCTACCTGACTACATGGTCTCTTGTATATAGTTTTATTTTGTCTAACACATTTTCCCAGACATCCTGTTTGATCTTCATAACAATCCTGGAAGGCAGGGATTGTAGTCTTCTCTTTATAGAAAAAACAAACTGCCTTGATTTCCTCCTCTTCAAAACGTGGGTAATAATAGCATCTACCTCCCAGTGTTATGGTGAGGATCAGATGGGATAGTAATTGTAAAGCACGTAGCAGAGTGCTTTACAGTGATAGTTATTGTTGTTGTAATTATTATAGTAATTGCATGGCTAGGACAAGAGCCCTGATTCCTATTTCTGTGCTCATGTCATGAGTCTTGAGATTTTCAAACAGTTTGAAGACACAGAATTTCTCTATATAACACAACATGAGATGTCATTTGAAAAGGGCCTATGATTAAGTAGTAATGTTTCAGTAAAAGACTGTGCTTCATATATGTACACTAACAGACATATATAAATGTATTTGTAGAAAATACACATGAGACATATAGAGGTATATTCATCCATACTGATAGATCAAGAAACATTTATTTAGTGCCTTCTAAGGCACAGTGCTAAATTCTGGGGATACAAAAAGGGGCAAAAGACTATCTCCATCCTCAAGTAGTTTACAATCTACCGATAGAGACAACATGCAAACAAATACATCTCACGCAAGCTCTGCATAGGATAAACAGAACATAACAGATGGAAGTGGGATTTTAGTTGGGAATTAAAATGAAAAAGAACCTGAGTAGAAAATAAAGAATGTTCCAGGAATGAGGACAGTCAGAGAAAGTGCCCAGAATGGAAAGATAGAGGTTTTTGGTTTGGGAATGACCAGGAGGTCAATGTCATCATGGAGCTAACGAATAAGTTAAGGAACAAGGTCTAAGAAGACTGGAAAGGTAGGAGATAGGAGAGGTATAAGCACCTATTTGAATGCCAAAGAATTTTGTATTTGCTCCTGGAGACCATAGGGAGTCAAAGGGGTTTATTGGGAAGGGAGGATTGACATAATTTGATGTGAGATTTAGGAAAATCACCCTATCAAAATAGCCAGCCAATCACACAAGCTAGTATTTACAGAGACAATTTTTTAAGATGATAGATTTACATAGATAATTGGACTTTATGCTCACAATACCTTTGGAAGGGAGGTACTGTTATTATTTCCACTCTAGGAATGAGGAAACCAAAGAAGACAGAGCTTAAGTGATTTGTCAAGGATCACATTGCTACTAAGCATTTAAGGCAGAACCTGAACTCATCATGCCTTCTTGCTTCCAAGACCTACCTTTACTCATTCTACTTCATAACTGCCTTGAAAGAATGTGTCCTATGGAGGATTGGGTTATTCTGATTCAAATGTGATCTTTGACAGTTGATAACTGATTAACCATGTTGTTCAGCCACAGGAAACAGGTCTTAGATTTATCTATCTTTTTATAGGCATGTGATTTACTTCTGTGTTGGCAGATTATTCTCTGTCTTTCCTACTCTCTCTTTGTCTTTCTGTTTCTGTGTCTCTTTCTCTGTGTCTCTCTCTTTGTCACTCTCTGTGTAACTGTCTGTCTGTCTGTCTCTCTCTTCTCCCTCTCTCTGTGTCTGTCTGTCTATCTGTGTCTGTCTATTTCTGTCTCTGTCAGACTGTCTCTGTCTCCCTCTATTTATGCTTATTATATATATGCAAGTATATATAATATGTATACATATATACTTATATATACATATTTATCTATAATTATTATATTCTATATATTATGTGTATGTGTACATATATATGTATATACACATTAATTACTGAAGGAGCATTTATAAAGTACTATCTGCTAAGCTTTCTTCTAAGATGGCCCTGCCCTTAAGAGCACCTATCCTTTCTTAATAATAGCTTTTTATCTTTCAAAATACATGCAAAGATAGTTTTCAATATTCACCTTTGCAAAACCTTGTGTTCCAAATTTTTCCTTCCTCTAGACAGCAAGCAATCCAATATAGCTTAAACATGTGCCAATTCTTCTAAATATATTTCTATATCCATCATGCTGTACAAGAAAAATCAGATCAAAAAGGAAAAAAAAATGAAAGAGCAAAAACAAGCAAATAAAACCCAAAAGGTGAAAATGCTATGCTTTGATCCACAGCTGTTCTCCATAGTGCTCTCTCTGGGTGCAGATGGCTCTTTCCATTACAAGTCTATTGAAATTTCCTTGAATCACCTGATTATTAAAAGGAGCCCAGTCCTTCACAATTGATCATCACAAAAATCTTCTTGTTGCTGTGTACAATGTTCTCTTGGTTCTATGGTCTCCAGGAGCATTAAGACATATAACTCCAGAATTTTCTGAAGTCAGCTTGCTCATTATTTCTTATGGAACAATAATATTTCATAACATTCGTATACCATAACTTATTCAACCATTCTCCAACTTATGGGCATCTACTCAGTTTCTAATTCCTTGCTACTGCAAAAAGGGCTGGATATGTGGGTCTTTTTGCCTTTTTTATGATTTCTTTGGGATATGGGCCCATTAGAGACACTGCTTAATCAAAGGATATTCATGATTTTTTAATATTTTGGACATAGTTCCAAATTGAAGAGCTTACATTATAATTAGGTGAGATAACACATGTAGGAGAGTTCAGCTATAGGGCCAGAGAAATGCTTAGTGGTCCTAAGCATGGAGCTCCATAACAGATCACAAAGCCCAAGGATTCATTGTTTATCATGCCTGGAGATCTGGAGGGTTTGGTGGCAGGATAACAATCCGTGGGCCTTGGGGTAGAGAGTCAGGACAGTTGGTCCTCCTTCTTAATGGAAAGATGATCATTGATGACTCTCTGTTCACCCAAATGGTGTGAGTGAATATGGCTTTTGTAAGGGGAGAATGTTGGAGGGATCTAACCCAGGAAAAGGGAGAAGTGAAGCTGAGGGTGGAGAGAATCAGAGATTCTGAATTGCCTCAGAGTTGGAAGCAGCGGGGTTGGCATTCAGTCACTCCAAAGGACTAAAGGGGAATAGAGCAATTACAGAGAGGATAGGAGGTATGAAGTTTTCTCAGGCTGGAGGAGATTTGGACCAGGCAAGTGGCCAGGCAGGCAGGGGAAGGGTCAAGGGCAGGGGAAGGATCCTCTAGGGCTTCCTTATTCACACATACATATTATGCATTTCTATAAAGGAAAACCCATACACATTTGTGACTATGTCTAGGAAGAGTCTGAAATAACACTAATCAGTAGCTAGTAGGTAGTGAATTTAGGGTTGGAAACTAGAAATAAAATAATGACATGTTTCTCCAGTTTATGATGTTCTATATCCACATCACAGTAAATGTGAATCTAACACACACTTTGCATCCATGTCTTCATACTTTCCACCATGGCTCTTGAATAAAAGATCAGGACAAATTCACTACAACACAATGAAGAGAAAAATCAGGGATAGTCAAAGAAAAAAAGAATATGATTTAGAAACAACATCCTCCCTCAATTTTAAAAGATGAAAAATCCCTGAGGGATTGCACAGAAGGGAACTGAGCCCTACTAGTGAAATAGCCTGAGATTCTTTTCTAAATTTTGTAAGTTTCTGAACAACTTACCAGGATAGTGTATAACTTTAAATGTAAAATCATGCATTTGGATTCAAAAAATCAACTTCACAGATACAAGGTGGGAGAAGCAGGAGTGGACAGCTATTTGTCAGGGGGTGGGAAAAGGTCTGAGTTTTTTTAGTGAACCATCAGATTAATTTTAGTCAAAAGTGTAAAAGGGTAGCTAAGAAATGGAGGCTATACTATAGGCACAATCAGAAGAAATTAGGTGATAGCTCCATTCTACATTGGCCTGGTCAAATCACATAAAGAGTATTTAATTTTAGATGTCACATCTAAGGGCACTAATAAGCTGGAAGTAATTAGAGTAAGGATGACCAACTTAATGAAAGATCTGACGTTCATGTGCTATGAAGATCCATGAGGATTGTTTGAAGGGCATTGAGACGTTGAACTTGGAGAAGAGACTACTTAGATGGATCCAGATAGATGTCTCTAAATATTAAAGGGGATGCCATATAAAAAAAGGATTTGATCTGTTTTACTTGACCTTAGCAAGGACAAGGAGTAATGGGGGAAAGGTACAAAAAAGATGAATTTATGCTTGATTGAAGGGAATGCTGATAATTTGAGGTCCTAAAATGAAATGGTATTCCTTGGAAGGTGATTGGTTTTGCCCACTAGAGTTCTGCAAGCATGATTGGATGACTATTTATTGGCAATAATATTTAGGCACAAGTTGGATGAACTCTCAAATTCCTTTCAACGTCCACTGAGATTTGAAGATTTCCCTTTCCATAAAGTTATGACCCTATTAGTGTTGAACCAAATTATTTCCAAGTCTTTTCAGAATGAGTCCTTAACAACTGGACCAAAGAGTAAGTCAGAAATTGGAAATGGAGAAAATAAATCCTCAAGGAGTATGAGCTGAAGCCAGAAGGAGACAGAGCAACTTAGGCCAGCCCTGTCCAGTTCAGACTGCCATCACAAGCCTAGGATTGTGTAAAGCATAACATGTTAGAGGAATATGGGACAGTGGAGAATGCCTTTTTAACAGCACCCTCCTTATTACAAAGGAGAAAACTGAGGTTCAGGAAATGGGAAAATACAGCTGATCTCCCTCATGGTTTGATATGAGTCATTCTAAAAGACTCACCTACTGAAAAGTCTGTTTTCCACAAGCTTAGGAAGGTGCCCAGCCTTTCTTCCATCATTAGTTTTATTCCCTTACATGAATAATAATGACTCATGTTTATGTAGCATCTTAAGATTTATAAATCCCTCTTCTTTCAACAATTCAGTAAGATTGATCGTAAAAAGATTATTCCCACTCCTCCAATTTAAAGGAGGAAAAAAGCTCAGGGTTTGAGTGACTTCTTTGTGCTTACAAATTTGGACAGAGTTAAGATTTGAATTCATGTCCCCAGATTCAAGCTCAAAGTTCTTCCTATTTCAAAATGCATATCCTCCATAAGATCCCAATCTCAGAAAAGTAGTATGTTAAACCACTACCTTTTTCACACACTCAAAGAGCCAGGACTCTGTAGTACAAATGGACATTAGGAAAGGTACATTTTGATTAGAAGAGGAGAATGAGTGAGAAGAGTATAATCAAGCATTGGGGTGGATGAATGAGCATCCTCAGAAGGCAGATCCAAGGGGGAGGTCATTGACATTGAGTATCTTAATTAAGATTATTAGCAAAGGGGTCCCCAGAAGGGAAAAATCAATTAGAATCTAGCAGCAGAGTGGAGGGAGTGCCAAACAATGCCCAGATTCCCAGCAATCCCTTTGGATCCGGCTGTGGTACCTGGCCTCGTTCCAGCCTGACAAAGCCCAGGAGTCCTTAGGGGACAATCAGACACTCTGCACTGATTCGTTGGGCTGTCTCTTTACATGAGGCATTTTCTTTGCAAAGCTCTGATTTTTATGTCTAGCCATTATTTTTAAATGCCTGCTATTACTTCCCCTCCCCCCAACACTCAGAAAAAAATAGGTTGAGGATAGCTGGCAGCAACTGGTTATTTGGACAATTATGGGAGGAGATGTGAGGAGGGGGAGAATGCATATATACCTTGTTACGGACACAAATATATTCATATATGCACACAGAGCTGCATATAGTCATGCATGAAAAAAGCCATGGCATTAAGTGAACTCAGTTTCAATCATCTGGATGGTAGACCTGCCTAAGTCTATACAACTGGTCTTTAAAATCCAGAAGCAGCCAACAGACTCCTCCAAACTAGGGTTGGCACCCATATGAGCTCAGAGAAGTGTATAGAACTACTTGAAGTGTAGTGTAGAAGTGTAGAAGTGTATAGAACTACTTACTACAGTAAATCTGATCATTTCATTTTTCCTTACTTTTTTTCTCCCTCTTTTTTTCTTTTCTCTCCTTCCCAAGCCTTGAGTTTCTTTTATTTCTCACTTCATTTTTCTTTCCTTAGCTTTGAATTTTCTGTGTATCCTCTGCTTTTTTCCCCTTCTCATTTTTTGTCTTCTAGTCTGTATGATTTCCCTTCCTTTCTGTCCCTCCTCTCACCCTCTATCCTGTCCCTCCCTTTATGAAGCTAGCTTGGTCCAGTAGAAAGAACTTGAGCATTCAAAGACGGATCAAAATCTTACCATTCATATTACTTGTTTGACTTTCAGAAAATCATTTCATCTTGATGAGTCTCAGTTTCCTTATCTGTAAAGTGTAGGCATTAGGCTATATGACCTCTGGGGTCATCTTGCGGCCATAAATCTATGATTCTACTTCAAAGCATAACTCAGGTGTCACACTGCCAGGAACCTCAGTTTCTCCACCTTCTTCAAAGCACATCTCAGATCCTACCATGAGACCTTTTCTGATTTTTTTCTCGAAATTACTTTGCTTTTATTTATCTGTGTAGATGCCATACCAAAACACATTCAGGAGAAGTAAGCTCCTTGAGGACAGGGAATATTACCTTTTTCTTTTCAGTGTATAGAAAATTATGATAGATAAAAAGATGATAGGTAGGTAGGTAAGAAGGAAAAAAGGAAGGAAAGAAAGGAAGGGAGGAAGGGAAGGAAGGGAGAAAGAAACAAAAGAAGGGAAAGGGAAGGAGGAGAAAAGGAGGGAGGTAAAAAGAAAGGAATGAAGAGAGGGAAGAGAGGGAAGGAAGGAAGGAAGGAAGGAAGGAAGGAAGGAAGGAAGGAAGGAAGGAAGGAAGGAAGGAAGGAAGTAAAAAAGGAAAAAAGAGGGAGGGAGGGAAGGAAGGAAGAAAGGAAGGAAGGATGGAAGAAAGGAAGAAAAGAAGAACATTTATAAATAGTCTACTATGTGCCAGGCTCTACTCTAAGTGCTAGGGATATATATACAAGTACACAAGAAAGCTCCTGTCTTCCTGGGGCTTCTGTTCTATACAGAGGAAGCCACATAAACAGGATCTGAAAAGGGGATCATGAGGCAGAACCATAGGGTAGAATTAATTGAGAAGTGGTGAGAATTCCTGATTTGAGCAAAGAGAGAGTTCAGATTGAACTTCAATTGGTTCTAGCAGAGCAGAGCCCAAGCTTCCAGTGGGCATGATAGAAAGAATGTAGCCAACACAGTTTGTAATTGGTGGATGGTGTGGGGGCGTGGTTAAGATATGACAAGATAAAGCAAAAGCTTATCTTTCAGAGCCAGGAAGATTCCAAGGCCAAAATATATAATGATATATTCTAATAAAATAATTTATAATAAGTTGAATTGAATTGCATCCTTCTCAGCCTCTACCTTTTCTCTTTCTTTCTTTAAAAAAAAAAACATTATTTTTTTTCACTTGATAATCATCAACAGTTATATCTTAATGTTCAAGGAGCAAGAAAAATGATTTATAAGGGACTGGAAATTTCTGTTACTTATTTTTAAAAATAAATTATATATATAATTTATATAAATTTAACAAAGTAGCAACAGCATTGCTGTTTGTCTTATAGCACTTCTTTCCATTTTCTTCTGTACACACTCACCTACCCACCCACACACACACACACACACACACACACACACACACATAAATGTTTTGTTGATGATGAGAAGGTTGTTTTTTAAATTAATTTTTTTTGCAGTCTCCACTAATAACTTTCCTCTATCTTCCTTTCAAGGGTCCTTGAATCTTTCCTTTTTCTCCCTGCTTAGATTTTAGTCTTCTAGTGTCTTCTCCTTCTCTGAACTGAATCCCTTCTTGCTGAACTCCACCTCCTATAAAATCCAATGTAACCTCTGCTTCAAAGACATTGGCTTTGTTCAGAGTAGGTATTGGCAAGCACATCGATTAAAATAACAGATTAATATGTATTTGGATGCTCATGTTGACCACATTCTCACCTGTCTGTGATTCCTGACTCATTGAATGAGGAGGAGGAGGAAGAGAACATTTATATGTTTTAAGATTTTCAAAGGACTTTACATGTACTATTTTAATCTTTATAAATGTCCTGAGAGGTAAGTACTATTATTATCCCCATTTTAAAGAAGAGGAAATGGAGGCTGAGAGAGGTTAAATAACTTGTCTAGGATCTCACAGTAGTAAATATCTGAGACAAAATTCAAAATCAGGTCTTGCTACTCCAAGTTTTGGACAGCTAGGTAATGCAGTGGGTAGAATACCAGGCCTGAAATCAGGAAGATTCATGGTCTTCAGTTCAAATCTAACCTTGCATGCATAATAACTTTGTCATTCTGGGCAATTCATTTTTCCCTGTTTGCCTCAGTTTCTTCATCTGTAAAAGAGGGGGGAACTATAGAAGGAAATAGCAAATTACTTCAGGATCTTAGTCAGAAAACCCCCCAAAGGGTCACAAAGAATTGGATACAAATTAAAATGACTAAATGGTAACAACTCCAAATTTATTATTCTAACCACAACAAGACATCTGGCTTCCTTACAGTCTCCCAGAGAAATCTGGGAAACATAACTGGTTCCCTTTGGGTGTATCTCTCTGTACTTAGCAGATGATGTTCTTTTGAGGCAATACTGACTAGGAGCCTGGGAAATAAAGGAACAAATATTGGTCCTCGTAGATTTTGAAATTGTGATTAAACACAACCTGAGCTTTATATTAGGTCTGGAAATGGGCAAAGGAACAAACAAGTTTGGCTCCTTCCTAGCCTAACACCAGTCCTGAAATGTTCCTTCATCCTTAATTCATTCTTATCTTCTTTGGTGAAGATGGAGGGAAAGAAATGAAAAAAAAAGATGAAAGCAGGAGTAATGAGACCAACACTCCAGAATGATCATTCCATCCCCAGACTATCTATTCTTATCTACATTTAGGTTATAGAAGAAGAAAATAAATAATAAGTGAAAGGCAATGAGAAAGATAATCCAGAATGTATTGTCCCAGATCAGAAGAGAAAAAGCATAAAATGAGAGGAGATTCATGAAAAGGAATAGTCCAGCAACACACTTAGGGAGGAAAATGTTCTAAACTCCAGGCTCTGGTGAGAGATCAGGCCAGAAAGAATCCTTGACTCCCCTACGTCATTCCATTTACCTACAGTCTGAAAAGGTGACCAACTCAGACACAACTTGAACAATCTTGCTCAAATATTTAGTTTCATAGAATGTTAAAGATGAAAGAAACCTCATTCAATATCTAATTCAAACCTTACTTGAGACAGGAGAGTTCTGAACTCTGGTGTTAAAGAAATTGGATTCAAACCCTACCTCTAACATTAAAAACTTGTTATTTAATCTCCCTGGAATTCAGTTCAACTATAAAATAAGAGGGTTGCACTAGATAGCTCTGAAGATACTTCCACCTCATAACATATGAGCCAATGATCTGCTCTACAATATTCTTTTTTGGGGAGATGATTCTGCTTTGACATTTCCAGTAATGGCAATTTGCTGTCTTATAAAGTCACCTGCTCCATTTTCAGATAACTTCAGCTATCTGAAAGTCCTTCCTTCTACTGAGTTAAAATTTACCTGCATATAATTTCCACCAGTGGTCCTAATTCTACCCTCTGGAATAGCACAGCAACCAATCAAAGATTGGAATAGAGTTATTTTGCTTCTCTGATTGATTTCTTCTATATGCTTCTACCAGTCATTTTTAATGAATATTTTTATTCTCCAAGAATAAATATCTATTGATTGATTGATTGATTGATTCTGTAGTCGGAGCCTTTGCCCACAATACATAGTTTCTGTGTCCCTTATGATCGCTGTTAACTCTCCTGAGGATGTGCTCCATTTCTCAAAATGTTTTCTAAAACATGGTGTCAGATCTGGCATAAACCTGATCTGTTGCTTCTCCTTTTTTCTGGCCTGACTGACCACAGAGGTCTGCTCTTGGACTGCTAATTGTCTAAAATCCCTCTGCTGCAGACTAGAATAGAGCAATCTGTATGTATGAACTTGCCTACAACCAATGTTGATAGAGAGTAACAAGGCAGCTACAAGTGACAAATGGTCACATTATTTTTGCAATCTGGGATGTGTAGCCACTAAGCTCATTATTTTCATTCACAGAGAGAAATGAGAAAAAAAAAGAATGACTATTGGCTGTTACCCATATAAAGGGCTACTGGGATTTGGTACACTATTAACATTTTATGGGGATGCTCCTGAAGTAGGCTGGGTGGGGGGAGAATTGGAAGAACGGGATTTTAGTTCCAGTATGCTGCAACAAAAATAATACCAAGCAAGGGTTATTATACTGGACAAGTCATGTTTCTTCTTGCAGTCTCAGTTTCCCCTTCTGTAAAATAAGGGTATCGAATTTGATGATTTCTAATAAACCTCCCAGCTTTGGCTTCAGATCACAACTATCATACTATTTTAGCCGCAGGTCATTCAGCTCCATTTTACGAATGAGGAAACAAAGGGTTAGAGAAGCAACAATGATGGTACCACCTTTACCTCACAATAGATTCTTTGCTTTGTCTTTTCCTTCAGGTCAAGATTACCATCCTTTTTATTGGTTACATAAGTTATTTACATAAATGTGCCCTTTCTCTCTTCTAGTCAGTCACATTTTCTTTTTTTCTAGTCTTCAAATTCACCAATTATTCAATTTCTTTGTACCCTTCTGATTTTTCTCTTCTTTTCATCCTTACCCAAACTATTCTCACCTTTTACCAAGCTTTTGTAAGGCAAAAAAAAAAAAAAAAGCAGAGTGAATAGAATCAAAAGATTCACTTTCATGTTTAAATCCCAACCCTACTACTTCCTACCAGTTGACCCCAGGCAATTTCTTGGAACCTCAGTTTTCTCATCTGTAAAAAGGGTAAGTCAACCGAATGATCTTTAAGGTTCTTTTGAGCTCTTTATGTATGATAATATTTTCCCAAGATATATACTTTTACTGCCTGAGGGTAAATTAGGAGCAAAATGACAGCCAACATGAATGAATCAATCCATTGGCTGATTTGTCTGGATATGTTTACATCATATCGGCCCTACAGACTGTTGACTCTTTGAGGGCAGAGATCATATCATTTTTCTCCTTTATAATTTTAATATCACTTTGATTCAATGAACATTTATTAGGCAGCTAATGGCACTTATAATATGTACATGTTATATCACCTGCAGTTGAATATAAGATCCCAGAGGCCAGAAACTCTTTCATAGCTTGTCTTTGTATGTCCATTGTTTAGCATGCACACATACACAAGAAAAAACAAAGTACCATTGGATTATAGAGCCAGAACTCAAAAAAGAAACTTTAGAAGCCATCTAATACACAATCCCTCATTTTATAGATAGGGAAACAGAGACCCAGAGAAGTTAATTGACTTGTCTAAGGTCACATGACTAGCAAATGGCAGAACTGGCATTTAAAACCTAGGTCCATTTAAATTCCTCATGTTTTCATCATATAAAGCTTGCTATCTCCCTTAACAATCTTCTTTTTCTCTTTTTTTCTAAAACTTTCCAAGAGAAATTTATCTTCCTAAAGCTCTCTGAAGTTTGGAAAATGTTTTCCTCATAATTTTCCCCTGTGAAGTAGATGGCTCAAGTCGTATTATTTTACTGATGAGGAAAATGAGACTTCTTGTGTGTGATCACACAGCTCCTAAATGCCTGAGGTGGGATTCCCACCTAGGTCATCTTTTTCAAACACCTTAATTACTACCTCCATACTGACTCATAGCTTATAAATGTCACGTCCCACCTCAACCAAATGGCCCTGAGCTGTGTGTCTGAGGCATGAAAACAAGTGACCCTAGGAAGGAATACTGGAATCATATAAAGTCCCTTGACCCAGAATGGAATTGGAGAGAAAGTATGGCCATGTGTTTGAAGAATGATTCAGGAGAGGGGTGTGTGTGTGTGTGTGTGTGTGTGTGTGTGTGTGTGTTTCCCTATACATTAGCTTTTCCAATTTCTGGTGTAATATAGGGAAAGATAAATGGAAGGAATAAATATTTATTAAGCACCTATGTGTTAGGCATTATGTTAAGTGCCTTCCAATTATTATATTATTTGATCCTCCTAAATGGATCCCCATTTTACAATTGAGGAAATTAAGGCAGTTAAATGACTTTCCAAGGTTCATATAGCTAGTTAATATCTAAGGCTGGATTTGAACACAGGTCTTTCTTGACTCCTAGCAGCCTCAAATACATCAAATTTCCAATCAAATCTGCCTCTTTTGTCCCTTATAAGAGGACACCTTTTCTCATCTCCCAGATTTTTCAGTGACTATCCCTTTGCCTCCCACTTGAAATATACTCCCTTCTCTTCTCCATTTCTTAAAATTCCTGGTTTCCCAGAACACTCAACCCATTCAACATCTTCCATCATTCTCAACTTCAACTTCCAACTTGTAGTACTTTAATCTCACCAATTCCCTTATAACAATTTCATCTAGTCCTTTATAAATATCTCCTGCACTTTAACACAGTGCCTAGCATATAGTAGGTACTTAATAAGCATTTCTTGATTGATCAAAAATGCCTGTTGGAAAACAATTCTCTGTTTTCTCTGAATTGTAGGTTCTATTTATATAAAGGGCTATTTTAAGAATCACAGGACCATAAATTGAAATCTGAAAGGAACAGAAAGAGGCTAAATCACTTATCATGTAGTGATTTGCTTGTCCAGTGTTACACACATATACTAAGTGTCAGGATAAGGACCTGAACCCAGATGTCTTGACTCCAAATACAGTAAGAGAGTTACTGAAGAAGAGCATGAAGAAGCAGCAAAGGATCTAAAAAACCTCTCCTTAGTTGAGCATCTCTTTTTCTGAAGGCTTTTGGTGTGGTATGGAGGAGGAAAGTGATTCATAGGATAGCAGAGCTGGAAGGTACCTGAGAGATAATAACAATAATAATAACTGACATTTATGGGACATTTTAATATTTGCAAAACATTTTGCATAAACCAGCTGATGTGTATAAAGAACTTTGAGATTTCCCAAGCTCTTTGCTGGAATTATTTCATATGTGCTTCACAGTAACCCTAAGAAATGAGTAAGTATCATTAATTTTACAGGCAAGGAAACTAAGTCTCAGAGAGTTTAACCAATTGACCCCAAATCACAAAGATGGAAGCTCTAGAGGCAGGATTTCAATCCAGGTGTCTCCTAGCTTTCAGTCCAACTCTCTTTATTCTACACCACACTAGAAATACCCCTTAGATCTTTTCTTCGATGTGGATGAAGCCAGAGAATACATAGAATGTGAGACCTGGTAAGGTACATTAAGATCATCTAATCTACCACCTTCCTTTTTCAGAAAAGGAAATGAAAGTACATACAGGGAACATGATTTGCCCAAAGTCATTAAGTTCATTGCTGATAGGATCAAGACTAGGACTCATGGAAATTTCTAGTATAACATGGGAGAGGCAACATTAAAAAAAAATTACAATTTATATTATAGCACAGCCAGCACCCATTACAACTGGTGCACAGTAGGATGATGACAGATATAAAAAGTGTTTTGTTGTTACAAAAATGAATGGAAGGAATGGTCTATTTTTTTAGCTTGATGGAGCCATAATCCGTAATTTTCTCCTAGTTCCTGAAGTTACTTGAGAACCATAAGATGCTAAATTGGATCCAAATACATTTGAAGATTTGCTTTTAAAGGCTGCCTTTCTGCATATGTTAAACCCCATTCCTTGACTCTGGTGATAGTGAAATTTAAGCATTGAAACGTGCTCTCTTGGGTACAGGTACAAGATACACTCCTTTCCTGTCCTAATCCCTTCCTTCTGCCCTTGGAGACTGCTCAGAAGGTCATAGAAGAGAGCTGAACAAGAAGCTTAGAGGCTTAGATGGGAGTATCCATATTTCCTTATAGATAAAGAAGCTGAGGCTCCAAAATGTCAAGTTATTTCCCAAAGTAACACATGTAACAGAATCATATTAGAACCCAAGTCCTCCAATTTCATAATCAACTCTCTTTGCACTGTTATAAATAAGGACTTCAAATAGATTTGTTGTTGTCTGTCCTAAACTTATTTTTTCTTCTTTATCTGTCCTTCCTTATTCTTCTTTTTTATCCGACAAGTCCAATGGAGAAGTAGGGGAAGGGAAGGGAAGAGAAGGAGGGAGAGTTGAGCTAAGGCTAATACCTCATTCTTATCTTCCATCTTACTGTCTTGCACTTATTGATGTACTGCTTAGGAGAGCTTAGTAATTGTTCTCTAGTTGTTTCAACTGAGTTTCTTCCAACTACCCAATTATGACTTCTCAGGAGAGAGGCACAGACTTCTATTTCTGTCCTATCCTCCCCTACCCCCCACAGTGCCAAGTAACTACCTGACTCCTCTATCTCAGCTGGTGAAATCCTTGCACTTTGTCTCCAATGAGACATTTTTCCAAAAGAAAATTTTTCTTGTATTCAAAGAAAATTCCCAGATCAGAGATGAAGATGATGGCAGGGTAGGACAAGTATAATTTCAAACAAAATGTACAAGGTCTTTAAACCCCCTAATCACTCATCAGTTTCCTCATCTGTAAAGGGATGGAATAAGGCTACATAACCTCCAAGAGCCCTTAGAGTTCTAAATCTATTATTTTGTGATCTTCTAAGTAGTCATCAAAGACAGAAGGATGGGAGCGGGATGGATCTGTACCCAGGAGAACACATTTCATTGCCTAAATGTTGCTCAATGGTACAGTAGAATGCCAGCTGAGTTCAAAATTCTTTGCCTTTTTCTTTTATTTTTTTAAAGAAATGCCTTTATAATGTAAAAGAAAGGAAAGGGACCTGTATGTGCACAAATGTTTGTGGCAGCCCTTTTTGTAGTGGCTAGAAACTGGAAACTGAATGGATGTCCATCAGTTGGAGAATGGCTGAATAAACTGTGGTATATGAATATTATGGAATATTACTGTTCTGTAAGAAATGACCAACAGGATGATTTCAGAAAGGCCTGGAGAGACTTACACGAACTGATGCTGAGTGAAATGATCAGGACCAGGAGATCATTATATACTTCAACAACAATACTATATGATGACCAGTTTTGATGGACCTGGCCATCCTCAGCAACAAGATCAACCAAATCATTTCCAATGGAGCAGTAATGAACTGAACCAACTATGCCCAGAGAAAGAACTCTGGGAGATGACTAAAAACCATTACATTGAATTCCCAATCCCTATATTTATGCCCACCTGCATTTTTGATTTCCTTCACAAGCTAATTGTACAATATTTCAGAGTCTGATTCTTTTTGTACAACAAAATAACATTTTGGTCATGTATACTTATTGTGTATCTAATTTATATTTTGATGTACTTAACATCTACTGGTCATCCTGCCATCTGGGGGAAGGGGTGGGGGGTAAGAGGTGAAAAATTGGAACAAGAGGTTTGGCAATTGTTAATGCTGTAAAGTTACCCATGCATATATCCTGTAAATAAAAGGCTATTAAATAAAAATTAAAAAAAAAAAGAAATGCCTTTATAATGTAAATGTAGGCTCTAAACTCACTCTCCTGACCCTATATTCACATAAGACAGTTAGATCCCCATAACTAAGGCTACTGCCTTATCCTACCCTCAGCATTTAATTATATAGCATAGCCATGGGAATCTTCTAAAGCTACTCCTCCAAACCCTCATTTTAGCATGTTCTCCCTCCCTCAATATCAATCGCTAATGATTAGTGATTAGTGATTAATTTTCCATTGCCAGTTAATAGCTTCTCAGTATCATTGAACCAATTAACATCTAAATATCATCAATAAGCAGTTAACATCAATTAATTCTTATAAAGAGATGCTTACTGAGAAGATTTAGCAAAAAGAGATAAACATATATCCCTCTCTCTATTCTCAAAACCTGGCAAACTCTCCCCACAATTATCCCAGTCCCTGGGGAGAATGGGCTCAAACTGAAAGTAACTTTCATAAACATCCCTCTCCAAATTTATTTTCTAACATACCATAGGTGATGATTGTCATTCTTTTGCTTTCAGGACATGGTATCTCAGTTGCCAGCTTGATCCTCATTGGACTGGATCATGTGTGTCATTTTCAGAGATATACAGGCATTTTAAGTGTCTTGGATGTATAGCTAATTCAGTTTTGGTCATGGACTTCCATCACTAGACCTCAGGCATCTTTTCTAATCTCTTGAAGATTATGAGTTAATTTCATTGCCAACATACCTTCAACTAAGACCAGAAAAGGATAAATGCAACAATAATAGATCAGGGCCATGTTTAAGGTTCATAGAATTTGTACAGTCTATCCTCCTTACCCAACAAAGAGAGAGGGGGAGGAAGAGAGAAAGAGAGAACAATAAAAAGAGACAGACACAGAGAGACAGAAACAGAGACAGACAGAGAGACAGAGAGGAGGGAAGGAGGGAAGGAGGGAGGGAGGGAGGGAGAGAAAAAGAGAGTTACAATTCCTCCCTATTTACTACTAACTTACCAGGAATAGAGAGAGAAAATCTTGGTAAGCACTCTCAATAGCCAACTAAAAGACTTTTTTTCACCACATGTTAAGCCACCAAGAAAGTCACAGAACCACCAAGCATGCTCTGAATAAGTATGCTCCGATTGTATATCACTATCTCAATTTAACTGAAATTAATTTATTAAGTATCTACTATATGATATGTGTAAAGCACTAAGCTAGGTATTAGGAATAATATGTATGTATATATGTGTGTGTGTGTATTTTATTTTAAAATAAACTTTCTATCTTTGTTCTTTTATCACCTATATTTCCCAAGTCATAACTCTCATTTCCCTTAGAAGTCGCTTGTGGTGCAGTGAATAGAGTACTGACTGAAACCATAAATATTGAAGTTCAAATCTAGACTCAGACACTTATTAGCTGGGTGACAAGTCAATTAACCTGTCTACCTCAGTTTCTTCTTCTATAAAAAAGAGAATAATAATAGTACCTAGTAGAGTTGTTATGAGAATCAAGTGAGATAATATTTGTAAAGTATTTGGCATAGGTCCTAGCATATAATACATGCATTAAAAAGTGTTTATTCCCTTATCTTGTCTCTTCCAGGGAATCATACCTATTATAATTTTTTTAAATAAAGAAAAATTTCATCAAAACATCCAGAATATTAAAAGAGTTGGATATTATGGATAGCATTCCATAACAACATTTCCCTTCACCTCCAAAAAAGAGCAGGAGTTGCCATATTGAATATCTTCTATGGGATATAATTTAACAGTGTTCTATATTGAGTGTTTTGTTGCTATTCTTTCTATTGCATTGAGAGATATATGTATATGTACATTTTTCTCTGGTTCTTTCTTCATTTTGCTTTAGTTTATCTAGGTCTCCCTAATCTTCTCTATATTTATCATATTCATCATTTCTTAAAGCACAATTGTATTCTACTATATTTATATACCACAATTTCTTTAGCTATCTCCAAAGTAATGAGCATCTATGATGTTTGCAGTTTTTTGTTGCTACAAAAACTGCCATAAGTATTTTGTCATTAACCTTGTATTGTCTAGTCTTGATATCTCTGGATCCAAGGACATTCCCATTTTATTCATGAAATGGAGACATTAAAGATATAAGTAATTTACTGAGTCATTTGAGGAAGGAGAATTGGCCAACAATTGTGAGCAGGGATCAGGAAAAACTCCTTGTAAGAAGTATTCTAAAAAGGAAGATTCTAAAAAGGAAAGAGAAGAGAGATCTAACAGATGGAATAAATGGTACAGAGATTCAGTGATGGGCATTAAGTCCAGCTTAGGCAACAGTTAGTTGACCAGTATGGTTAAAATGTAGAGTGAGAGAGGTGGGGAGTCATATGAAATATCTGAAAATATGGGTAGAAGCCAGATTGTTAAAAACATTAAATACCAAGGTGAGGAACAGGGAAAAGAAATAATCAGACCTGTATTACAAGAAATTTATTTTGGCTATACTGAAGAGGATAGATTGTAGAGACTAGAAACAAAAAAAACTTAACCCACGTGAGAGATGGTAAAAATCCTAAACCAAGGCAGTAGAGTGTGAAATCCTCAAGATTTTGAAAATTGAATGACTATGGGAGGTTAGGGAGATTGAGATTATAAGTCTGGATGACTATTGGAATGGTGATAGCCTCAAAATAAACAGGAAAGTTTAAATGAGGAACAAGTTTTGGAGAAGAGACAATGAGTTTTCATTTTGGACATGTTGAATTTGAGGTGTTGATAGGATAGGATATCTGGGCAAAGATTTCTATCAGACAAGTGGAAATATGGAACTGAAGTTGACAGAAAAGATGAGACCTGGTGTGGCGACATGGAAATCACGTTGAAAATTGAACCCATCCATGGTAAATGATAAGTTCACCAATCAAAGTGAAAAAAGACTCAAGAAAAAATCTTGGGGACACAAACACTTAGTTGGACAATGAGTCTTCAAATGAGCCTAGAGTGAACAACCAGACTGGTAAAAGAAAGATCAGTATACAGTATTTTCATAGAAAAAAAAAGTAAGAAAAAATATCTAGAAGAAGGAATTAGTCAGTACTCTAAAAATGGGAGATCTGTCAAAGTAGACTGATAGCTGAGAAAATTTGATCACTGTATTTCATAGTTCAAGGATTTTGGGTAAGTATGGAAAGTGCAGATTTTATTGAGTAGTGAGATCAGAAACCAGATGTAAAGGATTGAGAAGTGAGGAAATGGATGCAAACATCTTAGAAGAACTTTTCTAGCAAATTGACTATGAAAAGGAAAAGAAATATTGGACAATAGCATTAGGGAATGGCAGGGTCAATTAAAGGGCCTTGTTTTATTTGAGGATATTTAAAGATGAAAGAGATTGGACAAATTTTATTCAGTCAACCAATGAGCATTTATTAAACTTCTTTTATACCCTAGATCATAGGATTAAGAATGAAAAGAAAGGAAGAAACAATCCCTGCTCCCAGAGCATAGGAGAAGCTGTTCGTTAATTGGAGAGGAGACAGTGGATAAAGGGAGGTTGGAAATAAAAAGGAAGTGGTTCTTTCATCATAATATCCTGGAAAAAAATGCAAGAGGAAGAATGCATTGGATGAAAGTCCTAGTCTTGGCAAAGAATAAACTCATCACTGTCTCAGAAACTAGAATTAAAAAAGGAGAAAATGGGAAATGATATTAACAGAGTTTGAGGTTCATAGTGGGAAAAAGATCTATCTCAGAATGGATAGCCACTATTTTCTCATTAAAATAAAAGAACTCTATTGAGATGGGAGAGAAGATATTTCATTTAGAAGATTCTAGAGAAGGGCTAGAATAGCCGCTGTGCAGTAGATTGCGAATTTATTTTTTTAAGTCATTTAGTACTTTGTTTTGCCTGTAAAAGCAATTTTAACAATAGTTTTGAAAACTCTGAGTTCCAGATTCTTTTCCTTCTTCCCTCCCCACCCTGTCTCATTGAGAAGGTAAGCAATTTGTTGTTATACATGTATAGTCATGTAAAACATTCTCATAATATTGTAAACGAAAACAGACAAAAATAAAACAAGAAACATAAAGTTTTTTTTAATATGCTTCAATCTGGTGAATTTATTCTTTAAGACCCCTTGTTACTCGCATTTCAAATCTCCAACATTGAGGAAGACTATTACCCAGAAGGAAGAATTTTGGATTCTAGTCCTGGTTAGATAGTTAAATGATGCAGTGGATAAAGTGTTGGCTTTTTTCCAAGCTTTTTTTCACTAACTTTTTTCATATTTACTAGATTTGAGTCACTTCTTCTTGACTATTGACTCATCTTTAAAATGGACATAATAACCACAACATCCACCCCACAGGATTTTTGCAAAGTTCAAATGAGATCATATTGGTAAAGTGCCTTGAAAATCTCAAAGCATATTATTATTATTATTATTATTAGATATGCAAGTTGCTTCCTCTCTGAATCCTAGTTTCTTCTTATAAAGTGAGAAAGTTGACACATTATTCATAGAAGATAGTTAGAAATTCATAGAAGGTAAAGTTTAGTTAGAAATATCTGAGTTCAGTTCTAACCTCTGATTTATGTTGTCTATACATAAAACAAAAGTCTTTTAAAATCTTGATACTTCCAGATAACTACTAATCAAGTAAACATTTATTAAGTGCTTACTATTTACCAGGCACTGGGGTAAGGATTCCTGCCTTCAGGGAAGGGGATTATCTAACTGAGAAAACAACATTTAAAATAATTGTTTTGCATTACACATGCAAAGATGATAAAAGGCATTAGCCATGGAGGAAGCCAGAGAAGCCTTCTGAAAAAAGATGGCATTTAATGAATCTTGAAAGAAGCCAAGAATTGAAAACTTGGCAATGAAAAGGGAAACCATTCCAGATATGGGTCATAACTCTTGCAAAGCAATGGCTATAGGACATGGAAGTATCTCTTATAAGGAACACCAGTAAATAGGCCAGTATAATGATGGAATTGTAGAAAGCAGTAATGTGTCAATAGACTAGGAAAAGAGAAACAAAGAAAGTTATAAGTAGCTTTAAATTCCATTAAAAAAATTATGATATGGAGCCATAGAAGTTTGTTGAGTAGAGGAGTGACAAGGGAAGACCTGAGCTTTAAGAAAATCACTTTGGATGGAGAGAGTCATCTATATCCAGAGAGAGGACTATAGGAACTGAATGTGAATTACAAAGCATTTTCACCTTTTCTTGCTGTTTGCTTGTTTTTATTTTCTCATTCCCCCCCTGCCTTTTGACCTTATTTTTTTTTGTGTAGCATGATAAATATGAAAATATGTTTATAAAGGGAAAAAAGAAAATCACTTTGGCAGTTGTGTGAAGGATGACTTGGAGTGGGGAGAAACTTGAGTGAGGGAGTACAATTAGGAGATTATTCTCATAATCTAAGGAACCACAGAGAGATTATGAGCTCTTGAACCAAGATAGTGATTATGTGAGTCTAGACAGAGATACACATTAAAGCAGCATTGTTCAGCAAAAGTTTGGATATGTGTGGAGAGTAAAAGTAAGAAGGGGAAGATGAATTGTGAGTTAGAGTGGGGCTAAAAGAAAGATGCAGAAGCAAGATGGAGAGATAGTATAGTGGCTAGAATGCCAAGCTTTGGAATCAGCAAGACCCTACTTGATTCAATTCCCATGTCCTAGGCAAAAACCTCAGTTTCTTCATCGAAAAATGAGAGTTGAACCAGACGGCTTCTAAAATTCCTTCTAGCTATGACAGAAGAACAAGGATGGATGACCTTCTGTTGAGAACAATATGGCATCACTGAGCTTGGGAGCCAGCCCTAAAGTCAGCTCTTTTAAAAAATGCTTCACAGTAAATTAATAAAATGGAAAGTCTTGCTACTGTCCTGATGGCATCTCAAGGAGTGTCTTTTGTGCTCAGGGCTGCTGGCCAAATCTACTCCTACTTGCCATCCAACCCTTTTATAGTTCCCCACTTCCCGCCCCTCAGCTGCCTCCTAACTGCTAATACTGCTGTCCTGGGCTGTTCTTTGGTGGGAGTTGAAAGGGACTAATAACAGCAATGGACATGGGTTCATTGTTTTCTCTAAATGTTTCTTCCTACACTGAAAGTTTAATAAAAATATGAATTAAAGTGGAGACAGGGAGTTGGAAATCAATGCTGGTCTCCTGGCAATGCTATCTTTGCTTTCTTTATTCTATTTTCATCCTGATTCTGAGAGGCCTGTAAAATATCCTGGTTAGGGAGAAGAGCATGCTGGAGAAAGGGACTTTTTTCCAAGGAAGGAGCAAGAGTAAAGTGACCAAGAGAAGAATCAAGTGACCAAGAGTTAAATATCATTCAGGGAAATGGGAAAAAAAATCTAAGAACTATCATGACTCTACCCTTAGACTAGGTTAGGGGGAGACTTCTCATTAGTGATCATTTTCTTCTCATAATTTTTATTATTATGATCATTCTATCCCTAATGTAATTAATAGTATAAATTTCTTTGGGGGAAATGTTTAATTTGCTTAAATAAAAAGAATCATTTCAAGTCATTTCAACAAGCATTTATTAAGTAGCCACACATATCTATGTATAATTATATCTATATTTATGTGTGTATTGATGGATGTGTTTATGTGTATATATGGTGTGTATGAATATATTATATCTACAATGTACACCTGCACATATATGTGAATACACATATATATGTATATACATATATGTGTGTAAGCAGATGGATGGATGGATGAATGGATGGGATGGACAGATGCCAAACACTACACTAGGTACTAAAACTACAAAGGCACAAATAAAGCAAGGGGTTTGATGGGGGGTTTGGATAAATAGATAGAAAATAAATTCAGGAGGAAGCAAGCACCTACAATGGGGGAGAGTTCTGTGGATTCATCAGTCAATCAATACCTATTTATTCAGTCCTACTATGTTAACCCCTGACAATACAAAGAAAGACGGGCTGATGCTAAGTGAAGGGTGTAGAACCAAAAGAACGTTGTAGAGAGCCACAACCAGATTATATGATCAACTCTGATGGGCATAGTTCTTCTCAACAATGAGGTGATTCAAGGCAACTCTACTAGACTGGGAAGGGAGAGTCATCTGTATTCAGAGAGAGAAATATGGAGACAATGTAGATCAAAGTATAGTATTTTTGCTGTTTTCCTTCTTGTGTTTTTTCTCTTTTTGATTTGATTTTTCTCTCCCAGCATGACAAATATGTTTAGAAAAATTGCACTTTTAACTTGCTGTCTACAAGAGGAGGAAAGGGGGACGGAAAGAGAAAAACTTGGAATGCAAGGTTTTATAAAGGTAAATGTTGAAAACTATCTTTGCATGTAAAAAGTATTGTAAGTATAGTAATAATACTTATTACTAATAATTACTACTAATATATAATAACATATATATATAAATACTTACACTGATAATAAGTTTATAAGTATAATAATATAATACTATATGATATAAACTGTCTTTGCATTTTCCAAGTGGAAAAATAAACAGTTATTATAAATATTTTTTTTAAAAGACCATACAAAGAAAGACAAAGGACAGTCCTTGCTCTTCAAGCTTGTACTCTAAAGGGGGAGACAAGGCATACATAGAATAAATTGCAGAAAGTCACAGAGGGAAGCCACTGTCATTAAGGAGGATATGTAAAGGCTTCTCATAAGAAGGTGGGTTTTTAGCTAGGATTTGAAAAGAGCATGAGGTGGAAATGGAGAGGGAGAGTATTCCAGGCATGGCATCCAGCCAAGTGAAAATGCTCTTGAGACTAGAGATGAAGTGTTCCCTATTGGAAGGAGACAACTAGAAAGGAAGGTGTTAGAAGACTGAAAAGAGGAGGGGTAGAGAGAGAGCTGCTTATAAAGGGCTTTGAATACCAAACAGAGGATTTCGTATTTGATTCTGGCTGTAATGGGTAGTTTGTTGAGTGTGTTTCAGTTGGGGAGGTCACATGATTAGACTTGTGCTTTAGGAGTAAGAAGTTGACAATGGAGTGGAGGTTGAATTGTAGCAGGAGTCCTCCACTAAAAGCATTCCAATATGAGGATATGAGCTAGGATGATGGCAACCTCAGAGGAGTTTGGAGAGGAAGAGAACATAGAAGAGACGCTACAAAGGTAGAATCAATAGAATTTGTCAACAGATTGGATATGGGAGTGAGCGTCTGAAATGGATACTCTTGGATTAGAAATGGCCTATGGGTGACTCTTGAAGGAAGCCAGGCATTTTAATAATTACAAACATTGACATGGCATTTTAAGGTTTGGTAGTAAGCACATTGCACAAATTATTTCATGAGGAATCAGAGGCAAGAAGAATTTGAATGATATGTCCATGATCACAGAGCTAGTAAGCACCTTTCCCCAGAATGCTCTTCTCCCCAACAAAGACATCTTTCAAGCTTCTCAGAAGTACTAGATAGAAGTACATTCAGGAAAGTGAGTCTTTACTCCAATTCCAGGACTTAGTGTATTATGGCTCCACCCAGCTGCCCTCATATAAACTATGACTTAGTTTTTATATACTTCCTATGAAGATTTATCTCTGCTGCTCCCATTCTCATACTCCCTTTCCCTCTCCTTCCCTCCCTCTTCCTCTTCTTTTCCCTCTCTTGCCCTCTCCCTTTCTCTCACTCTCCCTCCACCCCCGGCAATTGCAGTTGAGCAACTTGCCAGGCTCACACAGCTAGTAAGTGTGTCTGGGATTGTATTTGAACTCAGATCCTCCTGACTCCAGGGACTGTGCTCTATCCACTAGCCACCTAGATACCTCTATAAAACTATAATGTTTCTCCTTCATATGTACCTGCTGTCTTTCTCCAGTAGAATGTAAGCTCCTTGAAAGCAAGGAATAATCTGCTTTTGCCTTCATAATTTCCTAAGGTCACCCCTAGCTGACCTTCATCCACAATTAGTGCTTAATAAATGCTTATTGCTTAAGTGCAGAATGGCTTGAAAACAAGCTGCAGTCCTTTGGGAGGTCTCCACATTTCAGGCTTTGCACTCAATCAGACCAGATCTTCAACCTTCAGGGATGACTCTGAAAAGTCCCCTCTTCCCAACTCACAGTTAGCAACCAGGGCGCTGCCCCCTGGCAGATGGAGAAAATTTGAGTTGTCCAATGTGCAATTATAAATATGGATTAGGTCTGTGCATGAGGCATGATCAATTGTGGGAAAATGATGCTAAATTAGTCTCCAGCTGTCAGAGTGAGTCATCCTGGGACTCAAGTTGCCGTGCTGTGCTAAAGTCTCTGCTAAAGTCCTGATTCCACCCTGCTTGTGGCCCAGACTCTTCAGACCCTATGTCAATAAAAAGATCCAGGGAATTCCTGGATCCCAAAGTAAGGGTTATTTTGCCTTCTTTATTCTGCCCTGTTACAAAGGCTGAAAGACCCTCCAGTGAGGTTCATTGCTTCCCTGAGACTAGGGAAGAATATAGAACAGATTATAGAATGCAGAAGTCAAAATGACAGAGTAGGGTGGACATAAATTAGTCCAACTACCTCATTTTCCAAATGAAGAGATTTACTTAAGATTAAGATTAAGATTTACTTAGGGCCACTAAGTCCTGACTGAATTTGAACCTACCCCTTCTGATTCACCATTCAATACTGTTTACTAAGCTGCTCAAATCCTCATTGTGCTGAATTTTGCCTTTTATAACTTTCTTATTAAGTTTATTTCTCACTCCATTAAAGTCCACATTAATTTTAATGTAGATGGCAAGGTAGCCTCTAGTGGAAAAAAAACAAGCAATAGACAAAAACATGGGGAAAAAATATAATTCATTCCATGATCACTACTCCAAGAGAGCTAAATGGAATTCCAATTTCTTAGTTTGGAAATAAACATGGAGATACCCTAGCCCCAAGACCTCATTCTTTCCAGAGACTGTTACAGGACTAGAGATCACATCCCCAAGTACCTAGTTTATGCATAGGTGCTATTGAGCATGAGAAAAGAAAGAAGTGTCAATGGCTCCAGGAGAAGTAACAAAGCTGAATAAATGATGTTTTTCCATTGAATGGGGTGGAGGGATTGCTTTATTTTATTTTGGGATGCCAGTACCTTATACAGAACTCAGGTACATAATAAATACTTATGGATTGATTGATTTCGGTATATATGTCCCACAATGCAGGTCTCTCGACTACATCTGGCAGTTTTACCTTGGGTGAGCATGGCCATACTAAGTGTAGAGGTAGAATAAGTAGGCAAGAATGGGAGAAGTATAACAAAGTAAACTGGATCTTTGGAGGGGGTAAGGATGATCTGTAGGGTGTATCCTCCCTTCCCCTTCCTCACATATCTCTAGATGCCCATGGGAAAAAAGGGAGCTTTTCAAAGACCTTAGGCTTAAAATTTAATCATTAAAAATTTTTCTCTGTATGACCTGAAACAAGAGATTTGACCTTTCTGAGCTTCTTTCTGAACTTTTTCTCTGTCAAGCCAAAGCATGAGACTGATTGACTTCTCAGGTTCCCTCTTGCCTTGACATTGCTATCTAGGATTCTGATTAAAATGCACCCAAGTTAGGTTTTTGGGTTGTTGTTCTTTCTGGTCAAACTGACCTGCCACAGACAACCTTTTCAGAAATCAAAGAAATCCAAATGGGAGTAGCTAAACCACCAGCCCTCTAACCATTGCCTGCTCCCTGCAATCAAAGACCTTGTTCGATAATGCTCTTAAGTTCACATCACTTGCCATTATTTTTTTCCTTCTCCTTCCTGACTTTTTTCTTTCCCCTCAACCCTGGTAGCAGAAATTTGCATGAGATCCCAGGCTGGTTGTTTTGGAGTTTGCCCTGTGTCTGATTGCCACCTGAAGGTATAATCATCTCCCGGGCAACTAATTGTCACAAAGCAGATTGAGGCTGAGGGCTTGTGTGTGTGTGTGTGAATGTGTGGGGCTGGAGGAGGGGTGGATGATGCTATGTTTGGGGGGATGACAAGGAGAAAAGCAAGCTGCTAGAACAGATGAATTTCTCAGCATCCCCAAATTCTGTTTTCTTGTAAATATCTTTTATTAATGAAAAACAACTCTCCCAGGGAGAGAAGAAGACTGAAGTCCAAGAAAAGGGGAAATTTTAGCAGGAGCTTTCTCAGATTTTTTCAGTATTTTTCAGTAAGGATACAGCTTTTCCCTTTGTTTGTGGAATGCATTAAAGTCAGGCTTTCAGCCCAGAGTCCATAGCTCAGTGTGTCAACAGAGGGAGGTCTGGTACCATCCAAAGGAAAGATCTGTCCATACCCAGTCTAACTCAATCACAGCCACTGCCAGAATTGCCAAAACAGGTTTACTTCTGCTCTTTTTTTCTAAGATGGGGCTAAGTGGCCTTTGACAGGTTGGTTAAAATTAGCTGCTAGGTAGGCTTACTTTCACAGTATGAATTCCCTTAGGGAGTTAAATCTGTTACAGTATCTGGTCCCCAGTTAGCTCATTTGTACATGGGTGCTTTTGAGCAAAAGGAAATAAAGGAGTGTTTGTGGCCAGGAGAGGGAAAAAGGTTTAATGGATAGAGCAAGCTCTGGAAGAGCCAGGTTTTCTGCCACTGACATGTCCTTGACTCTATATTAAGAGGTGAGTTTGCAGTTGGGTTTTGAAAGAAGGAAAGGAAATGGACTGCCTAAGGAGGAGGACATCCTAGTTATAAAGGTTAAAATTAGCAAGATACTGTATATGAATGAAGCAATGAATTAATAAATGAATGAGGATGCATTTATTACAAGCTTACTGTATATCAAGCACTGTGCTAAGCCCTAGGAATACAAACAGATCCAAGCAAGACAGTTTTTGCCCTCAAATGAAAAAAATATAATACGTAAAGGTAAGTTAAATGAAGGATGAAGGAGTTATTCAGGCTGTAGAGCTGTTGTAGAGCTGAAAATGACTAGGAAATTAGATGGAGTTCTGATTTTGATGCGGGAAAGATTCCAATCTTTGATTCCCAACCCCCCTAGCTAATGTAAATTACCCTTTGACTCACAAATCCTGGTCCCTTTGAATTCCAATAGAAGGTCCGGACCTGTCCCAGGCCCACCGGGATCTGAGCCAACTCTGGGGCTACACCCCAAAGCCCTTGGAGCTAAGTCTCTGACTTAAAAGGACCACACTGGGAACCCCTCTTTGCAGAGATTCCAAACATGGTCGCCATGTGAGGACCCTCTGTCCACTGGACCCTCTGTCCAGTGCCCTCCTTATCTCTACCTTCACCTATCTCCTACTTCTAAACTCAGTAATAAACCTCTTTTATCAATCTAGCTCTCTGGGCCAATAAATGCTTTTATTGGGCATCTGCGCCGCTACTAGACCTCATATACCGCGGTATCCTTGTGCCGAATCTAAGGGGGTTGCAGGGGAACTCTGTTTGACTCCCTGTACCCCAAACCCGCCACTAGACCTTAACTAAACCCTAATTGCATTTAGGTACCCCAAATGTAGACCTCAACATGTGGTCTACACCTCAACATTCGGTTCCTGATCTCAACAATTTGGGGGCAAGATAGCAACAAAGCTCGCTTATCAGAGCCCAAGGACCCAGGGGCAGAGTCCAGGTGATTTTAGTGGGAAGGGACTGAGGAGGACAGACAATTTGATCTGAAAATGGCCAAGAAGTAGTCTGGTCTACTGGAGTGAACTGGGGATTGAAGTGTGAGACTCAAAAAATATAGTGAAACCATTAAAGGAGGTCATTTAATATCACCTTGAGGTTGTTGCATAGATAATGCACATAAGATGCTTTGCAAAATTTTAAAGCATTATCTGAGTATTAGGATTGTATTATTATTTCTTATTCTTTTTGCCTTATAATTGATGTCGTTCAGTTAAATAGAAAAGATCATAAGATAAGTATCTCTTCTGTTCTCTGGGTTGTGGTTTATGTTTGTGAGACTATTATATGGGGGTATGAAATGATATTTTTGGTAATTGAATGAAAATACTGGGATGTATTATTATTTAATTCAGTTGGCAGCAGGGAGCCATTGTTGGTACTTGAGCAGAAGGTATGGGATGCTTTTCTTGGCTGATCATGTAATTTCCTAAAGAGCAGAAGGACAAACACCATAGCAGGAGTTTCTACACCCACATCTATTCAGATCTACCTGCTCATATAGATTGAAATAAACTGGGAGAAAAATAGTAGTTTAAAGAATTGAAAATTATCCATGCATATGTTTTGAAAATAAAAGGCTTTAATAAAAAAAAAGTAAAAAAGAACTGAATAATTGAAAGAGACTTTAAAAAGATCATCAATCTTAACTTCATTGTCTCATGCATTATAAAATTCAGGTCCATGGAGTTTATATGACTTACTCAAGATTTCCTAATTAGCAAATAGCTGTCAGAATTTGAACCAAAGATCTGGAACTGTGAATTCAATTCCACACTCTCCCTCTTAGGAACTTAAGGCATTTTCTGGGAATCTGATTCAATGAGCCCCAAATCTGTGATGAAGATTAGGAGTTGACCAGTAGGAGTACTAGACACTTCCTAGACCACTTGTGACTCACTACCAGGTCCAGAAGTTCACAATTCAGAAACAAGAAGGGTCCTCTGCCAGTCTGTCTCAGGCCTTCCCCATAGGATGGACTGCCTAGTCCAGAGTTTTCTGCTGAATTCCTAATTGCTTCACCATGTTCATTAAAAACAAAATAAAATCACAAGTACCACTTTGCCAAAGTCCCAGTTAAGCTCATTAGAGGAAAAGGTTTGTATAGAAGCCTGAGCCCTGCACCACCACCACTGCCCCTCCCTGCCTTCTCTTAGCCGAGATCTAGAGAAATCAGCCCAAGTAGCCCCAGGACTCTCCGTGGCTCCTCATGCTGTTTTCTTGATAAACTCCATTTGTTCTCTGGCAGTACAGATGTCGCACCTGTTGCCATGGCAGCCAGTCACATTAAATGATGGGAATGGTGCCTCTATTTTATTCTTGCTGTGAGAGTAGGCGATGAGAGTGATCATGGAGAGAAGCCTGGTCTTCTGGAGACAGAACAAGAAAGTCAAGGAACAGATTCATTGTGTGACCTTTTGCTAGGGACTTCCCTATCTCCGGACCTCAAATGCCCTCCCACAAAATAGTGAAAGAGTACCCACCCTCACTCCCCTGGACAGTTGTAGGGATCATTCTGGTAGCAATGAAAATAGATATACTTTGGACAAAAGGAGGAGGAACAGGAAGAGGAGCTCTGCTGAAGAAAAGAAAGGGAAAGAGAAACAATAGAAGGGAAGGAGGTCAAAATTTTGGTAGTCATCTTAGTGACCAAAACTAAGCTGTCAAAGTCTTCCTCTAAGGAAACAAAGGGAAGGAGAGTAGCAGTGATTTCTCAATACTTAGCCAAGACTGCAGCAATCAAACAATCAAAATATTTTTTAAAAGCCTACTATGGTCCAGGTCACTGCATGACCACCATGTGGATTGATAATCCACAGCAGATCACTTTCTCCCCCTCCTGTTTCTTCATCTGGCCTCTCTCCTGATTTGATGTTGCCCCATTCTCATGCCTTTTATCTTCTTTCTCCATTTTCTCCCTCTTCTTTATTTTTTTTTAATTCCTCTCATTCCTTTCTCCTTTCTCCCTATTCCTTTCCCTTTATCAGGCATCTCTCCCCCTCTCTCACATAAATCTCCGCCTTCCTCCATTTTACTTTCTTATCTCTCCCATCTTTCCTTTCTTTCTTTACTCAATTCTCTCTCTCCCACTTTCTGTTCCTTTTCTTTCTATTTTTTCTTCCTTGCTTCTGTCTCCCTTTTTCTCCTACATTCCCTCTTCTCTCTCCATTATCTCTTCCTCTGCTCTCTTCTATGTCTCTTTCTCTTTTCCCCCAGCACTCTTTCTTGAGTTCCTTTCTTATCTCTCCTCTTACTTGTCTCCCTTATTGCTTTTTCTTGCTTCTTCCATCTTTCTCTTTTATTCTTTTCTTTCATATTTCTTCTGTATATTTTCCCACTATCACTTTTCTTCTTTTCCTCTCTTCTCTTCTTTACCCACCAAAATGTCTATCTTCAATATTTTCTCCCTGATTTGCCTTCTCTTTCTCCCTTTTGCTCTCTCCCTTTTTCTCTCTCTCCCTCTCTTTCTCTCCCTCTTCCTCTCTTTGTGCTTCTGTCTCTCTCTGTCTCTGTGTGTGTCTCTCAATCTCTCTTTCTGTCTCTCTATACCTGTCTATGTGTATCTCTACCTTTCTCTGCCTCTTTGTGTATCTCTCTCTGTTTCTCCCCTACAACTTTATCCATATCTTTCTTCCTCCATTCTTAATTCATTAACAATGCTTTCACACCAGTGTGTTAATTATTTTCTATTTATCCCACATATGGCTTCCTTTGTATATATCCGTTTTCATGTTATTTCCCCCTTTAGATTGTAAGCTCCTTGAAGACAGGGACTATTTATTGCCTCTTTCTATATGTCCAGCACTTAGCACAGTGCCTGGCACAAGGTAGATATTTAATAAATGTTTATTGATAGATTGATCTTTTCTCTACCCTGGTTCTCTCTCTTCTTCTCTCCCTATTTCCCTTTTTTCCCTTTTGTTCTTTTCTCTCTCTCCACCTTCTCTCCAATGTATCTTTTCCTCTCTGATCACTACATATCTCTTGTTTCTCATATACCATTCCTCCTTTTTTATACACACACACATATAATTTCCTTCTCTCTCTCTCTCTCTCTCTCTGTCTTTCTCTCTCTCTCTCTCTGTCTTTCTCTCTCTCTGTCTCTCTCTCTCTTTCTCTCTCTCTGTTTATCTCGGTCTCTCTCTTTGTCTGTCTCTCCCCTGTTTCCTTTCTTCTCTCTCACATCTCTCCTCTTTCTTTCAAAAGTCAGAGACTCCACAGCTTATCTCCCTAGTTTTTCCTCTCTGAGGTCCTGTTACTGAAGATTTTAATCAAAAAAAAAAAAAAGATAAAGTAAGCTCACAGAGGAAGATGCAGACCAAGGCCCAGAGGATACTCTGAATGAGGCACTTTACTGGCTCCTGATTGAAGAGAGCCAAGTGGCCTTTGCGGATTCATTTAGACTCTCGATGCTTCCCTGGCAGCTGATGATTTATGTTAGAAGGCCATTAAGGTTTCAGTGCCACAGAAGAATAGCAAAAAATAGCTTACATTTTAGATAGCAACATTGTGTGGTTACAAAATCCATTATAGCGTTTCTTTCTTTCATTTGAAGTTTAGAAGAACCCAGGGAGGCAAATAAAATGGGTAGCCTCATTCCAATTTTACAAATGAGGAAACAGAGGCTCAGAGAGAAAACAGCATACTTTATGTTATCCAGCAAGAGAATGGCAGTTAGAACTTTACTCAGGTATTCTAACTCAGAATTCTAACGCTTCTCTTTCTTTACATGAAATGGGCCAATATAAGTCTTTGAAATAATTTACACTCATTGTCCACTGAAGTCATCTAGTGTGTTGATGGAAGTTAAGAGAGAAAGCAAAAAAGCAGCCCAAGTAGTCTGGTGACAGGACAGACAAGAGGGGACATTGTGTTTGGGAAGAGGCTGTTCTAGCAGGAGACCTATCTTAGAGATAGGGCAATAAATAGGGTCAACACCCAAATCACACACTAAATGAGAAAGAAAATAAAGTTTTTACTTTGCCTTGTGAACCCTTCTTCCTCAGGATTTTTCATCTCCCTCTCTTCACCTATCTGCCCCATGTCCTGTCCATAGCTAACCAGAATCTTTCACTGTAAAAGTTCACTTAGTTCAGGGAAACTACTGTTTTTCCTGGATATGTATATTCTTCTTCACTGCTCTAACCCTACCTCCAAAGGATTTATCTGTCAAATGTCTATGTTCTCCTCCATTCATTGTTAGTTCCTCCTTCCTACTTCTATCTATCCTCATATTTCTCTGGCTAAACAACTCAGAGGATAAATGGAAGAGAATAAGAGAAGAGAGTAAATAATAGAAATCAGAAGGACACATGGGAAACAGGAGAAAGAAGAGAGGAGAAGAAGAGGAAAAGAGACACAGGAGAGATGAAAGTGACAGGAGAATGAGGAGACAAATTAAAAATAGAGACATCAGAGAATTAAAGGAGTGAGAGACAGGCAAGAGGGGGGAAATAGCAGGAAAAGAAAAGAAGAGAATAGAGTAGAGATAGAAGGGAGGGAAATGAAAGAAGGGTAGGAATGAAGGAGAGAGGGAGAGAAGGAAGAAAGGAGAAAAGAAGGGAGGTAGGTGATGAAGGAAGAAGGGATTGAAGGGAAAAAAAGAAGGAAAGGAGGGAGGAAAAAGGAAAGAAATAGGGAGAGAAGGAAAAATGAAGGAAAGGAGAGAGGAAGAAGGAAGGAAAGAAGAGGAAAGGAAAGAAAACAAAGGAGAAAGGAAAAGAAAAAGGAATGGAAAAAGGGAAGAATGAGAGGATTACAATCCTGTGTTAGATAAAGCACAGAAAAACACATAAGAGAAGGGAAGGTGATTCAGTGCTACATAGACAGAGTCTTTGGGAATCAATGGTCTTGGGAGCCAGGTAAATAAACACAGTCCAGATACACTGCTGAGGTTGTTAGGTACAAAGAGAAGATGCTGTTTTTGCAGTGCCTGATTTAAAGGGAATGAGCAGAGCACCATTCTGCTAGATTCAGCTGACTATTTGTTAGGTAAAGATAGTGATGGGGGCTGAGACTAGTAATGAGAAATGGTGAGTTCTAGCTAGAACACTCTATTTCCCAAAATAACCATTGTCCAATATAACGTAAACTTCTTGAAGACAGGAAGGGCTGTCTCATTTTTGTTTCACTCTCTCCAGTGCCTAGAATATGGACTTAGATACAGTAGGCACTAAATATAAATGTTAAATTGAACACAATTGTTGGGTGGGTGGTTGAATGAATGAATACTTTGCCATTATATTGTAAGGACCATTCCCTTCTCTCTTGCAGTTGAAAACTTTCATATGGATCATTGTCCCTCCCCCCCCCCAGTAGGATGTGAACATGTAATATTTTGCTTTTCTATTTGTATTCTTTAGCACTTATTGCTTAGAAAATAGGGATAGAGATAGAGACTGGACTGTTGATTGCACTAGTAAGAAGAAACGTTGCTGAGAAAACTCCTTCTACCAATTCAGGTCAACACTTTCTCTGCAACTGATGGTTTTAAAGAGTTCCCCAGAGCACCGTTGTAGCAGAATAAAGAAATTGAGTAGTTACATCCAGACAACAATTTTTTAGCAATGCATATGGTTGCAGTAATCAACTGGGGCCAAGGTTCTTGATGGCCAAAGTCATAGATCCTTGTTTTCTACACAATTAATATACATTTGGAGAGGAAAGAAAGCAGGAAAAACAACATTATAGGAATTGACTCCTTTTCTTATTAGTGGAGGATATTGGGAGATACTGAGTTGAGAGAGAGAGGAGTAGTCTGGATGATTTTGGGGAGGAGGGATAATTTTGTGACTTATCCAAAATGAAATTACTTATAAGCAGTTGAAACAGTTTTACAAATTGGTGGATGAAGGCAAAAAATGGATCCACTTCTATTAGTTTTAATGTAAAAATTCTAAGTGATATACTTGGGGTAACAAAGACTGTATGTCTTTGTCAGGATCTGTACTTGAAGTCAAATCTTCCTGGTTCAAAGGCTGTCTTCTATCCTCTATCCCATGATACCCCTATGCACAAAACCAGTGTTGTTGTGTTGTGTTTTTTTTTTTTTTCACTGAATGTCTAAAATGGCAGAGATCAAAGTCAAAGACTTCAGGAAAGTTGTAGATAAAGTAAATGTAGATATAATCACCAAGTCCTAATACAAGAGCAATTCCTGTTATGGGCCAGAAATTGAAACAAGGTACTAAATCAGTGGAATTGATAGAGACAAGTTATCTAATTTAGCATGGTTCAGTATGATTGATTTAATCCTACAAGGAGATGTTATGGGCCAGGACTTGAAACAAGATACTAAGTGGAATTGAGGAGACAGTGGTTAAATCTAGTTTAGGACTGATTTAATCCTACAACAAATAATGGTTTCCTAGTGATATAATGATTGGTGTATACTCAGTGTGGGGCATATAAGGGAGAAGCTCTTGGATCCAGGAGGAGAACTAAGGAAGACAGAGAAGTGGTGGCAGGCTGTCCTGTGGAGAACACT